>NC_086448.1:276370570-276670570 GCF_028390025.1 Pseudophryne corroboree
GTATACTGCAATAAATCATCATGCAGGATGTGAAGCAACTCGCCACTTCCTGTGCACTCAGACGACAATCACTAATTCACAAATCAATTTCATTATGGACAGTACTGAATTCATTCTCTACAATAACTATTTTTGGTATGAAGGTGAATTTTTCCTGCAACAGTGCGGTACAGCAATGGGAACATCATTTGCCCCCAGTTATGCGAACTTGTTTGTCTCACGCTGGGAGGACCTCAACATCTGGGATAACAACCCCTTTCTGCCAAACATCATAAGTTGGCACCGGTACATAGACGACGTGTTCTTCATTTGGAAAGGATCACAAGACGCCCTATCGCAATTTAAAGAACACATTAACAACAATAATATGAACCTTGAATTTACCACCACACACAGTGAAAAAATGGTAATCTTCCTTGATTTGGAAATTTACATAGAAAAAAATCAAATCTTTACAAGAACCCATTTCAAAAAAGTGAACGGCAACAACATGCTTTCACATAACAGCAACCATCACAGACAATGGATAGACAATATCCCAGGCGGACAATTTCGTCGACTAAAGAGAAACTGTACTGATCAGACAGTATTTGAACATCAAGCACAGGAAATGAAAAACAAATTCCTTCAAAAGGGATATAAAGACAGCCATCTGACACAACAATTAGAAAAAGTAAAAAACATGGATAGAAAAGATTTACTCATCTTCAAACAAAAGACAAAAAAGAATTACTGGTCACTTTCATAACACAGTTTACCAGTAACCATAAAGATGTGGAAAAAATACTTGAAAAAACACTGGCATATCCTCTCTCTTGACGAAGACGTAAAGGAATCCATTCCTATTAAACCAAAAATAATCTACAAAAAAAGCAAATAACCTAAAACAACAATTGACCCATAGTTTTCTACCAATTTCACAAGAACCAAAAAGCAAGACAAAAACAAAGGGATTCCATCAGTGTATGACCTGCATCGGCTGCAGAAATCAGAAGACGTCAACCAAACCCATAACCACTTTCAAGTCCAACACAACAAAAGAAGAATTTGAAGTTTACAATCAAGTAACCTGCCATACAGAGGGAGTCATTTACATCCTGGAATGTACATGTGGAAAACAATACGTAGGACAAACAAAACGTAAATTAAAAACAAGGATAGCAGAACACGTGTACAACATAAAAAGAGGCCTGAAGACACACAGTGTCTCAGCACATTTCTTAACAAAACATAATCAGGACCCCACTGGGCTAAAATTTATCGGAATCCAAAAGATTGAAGCCCATTGGAGAGGAGAGGACATCGTAAAAATACTGAAGAAAAAAAGAGACCGAATGGATATACAAAATGAAAAGCTTAGAACCATACGGTCTGAATATTGACATAGAATTAAACGTTTTTCTGTAATCCTTCATACATCATCAAAGAAATATTTTTCTTGAATAGCCGTTTTCTTCAGTTATCTAATTTTCATTTTATTTTATTTATTTTTTTACTATTTTTATTACTTTTTTATTTATTTTTATATTTTTTATTTTTATTTATTATTTATTTATTTATTATTATTTATATTTTTATTCTTATTTACTTTTTATTTTTATACCCTCCATCCCATACCTTTTCCCGAAGTGCAATGATTTATTATCTTTTAATCGTTTTAGAGGGAAGAATTTACATTCATTTCCCTATTGAAGTTTTTACCATGAGGATGCCGCCGGGAGAACGCACTTCCGTCACGGGTACATCCGGTTTTATCAATAAAGTTATGATATAAAAAACGGACAATTTACACAAACATTTTCATCATCTCCTTGAGAAAGAATCCTGCTGTGGATTCGAAACGCGTTGGAGTACAAGAAGAACGAAGCAACCACCGAGGACACGAAGCCCGCCGCCGCCAGCGCCCCAATACCGGAAAGTAAACATCCGAACTCCGGTTTGACGGACGGAGCAGCGGCCACAGTGCGGCAGGAGGAGGAGAACGTGAGTCACGGCATAAGCAGGAAATGCCATCCGCAACCTAAACGCTGCCACAGAGACCAGAGCCTCCAGCCACACTTGCATCGGAAAATAGGGTAAGTCAGGGAAAGTTTCCACTGCAAAAAAACAGACTGTGCCCTCTCACCAAAGTGTCCACAAGCTCCACAATTATTCACAAAGGAGCTGTAAACATTGCACTTCCCACTCCCCTCCCCCCCCAATTCATTTTCAATTTTATTTTATATTTATTTATTTTTATTTATTTTTAATTATTTTTAATTTATTATTATTATTTATTATTTTTATTTTACTTTACTTACATTTTCAGAACACCATACAATTGCACACACAAGCGCTCGGTCCAGACAAATTTCTAGGCCATGTGGTTAGTCCAAAATGGAGGACAGACATGCGGCTTCCTTTGTCACAAAGAAATCAAACATTATACAAGCACCTGAAGTTATTTTAGGCCTGAGTTTAAAAAAAACTATACCAAGGCTATGCAGCAATTTTTTTTTACTTTTTTTTTTAAACCTACTTAACAGATAAACAATCCAATCTGAATCAAACACAATATGACTTATTTGAACTTTGTTTTGCAACAATGTGAGAGGGTATGCAAAGAGTATGGGTGCTGTGTACGGTTTTGGCGCCCAAAAAAACTTTCACAGATTTTAAATAGCTTTTTTCCTGTTTACCTTACGAGTTCTACCAGCATCTCTACAAACCATACAGAGCAGACACCATCTAATCAGCAATTAAGTAGGGTTTTCAGTGCATCCACCGACCAAAAAAAGGATACGTAGGATACTTTCTGTCCACCCTTATGCTAATAGATAAAGTCTGCTGTGACCTGTTAGGCAGTAAGAATGTGGCAGACCGGAGAGCCCCCAATTGATCATGTCGATTATCTTACAGGAAAGAAAGCTATACCTTATACACACTTAGAATACACTTTACCATGGAGCCGCTGCGGCCGCTAAACTTAGTACACACGCTACGTACTTTATACACTGTTTGCGTACGGAGTCCCGTATCACTGTACGGACTTTGCGTACAAACTCCGCGCTGGGGGTACAAAGTACACACAGCGTGCGCACACCCAGAGATACACTTTAACCCTTTACAGTAATGCAATGCAATGATAAAACACTTTAAACCTTAGCAGTAATGTAATGCAATGATAAAACACTTTAAACCTTAGCAGGGCAATGAGGACACGACACCAATTGTGATTTAACTGCAGGGTTCCGACATGACAGTGGATTATTGCTGAAAGGGGGTTTACAATACAAATAATACACTACAATATAACTGCGTAAATGGCTACAGTCAATGTACATACGTGAGTGGACAAGCTTGCGCAACCCGGCCGGTCCCCGGTCATCTGATTGATAACTTTGTGAGTCTTGTGTCAGGCCAGGCTGCAGCAGGCTTTATTTATACAATTCTTCCAAAAGCAATACAATGGATACTGTAATCCCTTTGTCCATTGGACACAGGAATGCACTTTTACAGTACAGGAGAGGTCATAGGTCGATTTGAAAAGGTAGGCGATGTCTTTCCCAACTGCTCTTGTGGGTGGTCTCCTCTGGATTCCCGCCGCATGCATAATTTACAGTAAATACAGTTTATATCTATATTCTGCTTCTGCACATAAGTATCCACAGGAACATGTGATCTTCCGCAGACCAACACCGGAATGTTACCCTTAAAATACCCTACAGCTGGATACCAAACACCACCTTATAACCTTAGTCTGTCCCCTCTTAACCTGTAAAGGTGAATCCCTTTGTTCTGGAATCATTTAAACTGTTATTACTTTCTGGTGTGGTGCAGGGGGACTATGTGTACATTGTGCACTATTTGGATTAAATATGTAATGTGTTTTGATAGCTCTCCATGCGTTCACAAACTCTACCGTAAATACCCATACCACGCGCTGCTGCGCACGACCGCGGGAGCGACCATACGCAAATTGCGAATATGTGCAAGCACAGCAGAGCAAGTACACGCGCGGAGGCCATCTGTGTGTTGTTTGTACGTGATGTGTGTACTGCAATATTTTTCGACTTTGACACACCACATGTGTGTTCCTCCCGTATGAAGGAACAGATGAAATGTCAGGCAGTCAGCCCCCCGCACTGCATACACTGCCAGATTCTACTGACCAATTATTGGATCTTTCAGGCATGCGGGATGATTTTAGCATGTCTGAGAGACTGCTAATTTCTGCACAGTCGCACCAATTAACTGTTCAGTTATTGACCCGATCAGCTGATTAACGGCTGATCAGGCCAATAATTGAACAGTGTATGCCCAGCATAAGATTTGGGGTCAGGTCAAATGCTATTCACAAACTGGCAGCTAACATGACTCTTAGAGGGGATATACAATTGTTTGAAAAGTCAGTTGGGTGTCTGCTTTTTCCCCCGACTATTACATAGGAAAAAACAGACACCCAACCGACTTTTCAAACATTTGAATTCCCCCGTTAAAGTGTACTGTGTTGCTGAGAAACAGCAGTGTATTAGAAGAAAGTAGCACTATGGGAAAACACACAGCAAAATAAAGCATAATTTGATTCTACACTAGTGTGGTCACCCCACCCCTGGATCAGTTTTGAAGTCTTTTGAAAGTAGCTCAATTATATGTTTTCATCTCTTTTTTTTCTTTAGGTTTCAGGTGTTGGTTACAATCGCTTCGGGGAAGTGACTATTGATGGCGACGTTATTCACGGCTTCTGTAACACATCAATAAGCAGAGTGGTGGAAGTAAGTTCTGTCTAGACCAGGGGTGGGCAATTATTTCAGCTGGGGGGCCGCTTAACACTTCCAGTGAATGTTCGAGGGCCACACACATGGGCGGGGACTAATATAAATGACAAATATTTGTAGGAGTAAGTCCTGGGCTGCGCAGAGACTGCACAAAGTAGATTTTTGCAGCTCTGCGTACACATACGCAGCTCTGCGTACACTTGCACGGGTGAATTTACATTCCCCCTGGGGGCGGCGACTACCCGAACGCAGGACAGCAAAATTTGCAGCACAGTGATCAGGTCTGAATCAGCTTCTTAGTCAGCAGTTGCTGAAAAATAAGACCCGTTATAGGGCCCAATTCTGACCCGGTCGCTGCTGTGTATTTTCGCACAGCAGATGATCGGGTCTGAACTGCGCATGCATTGCAGTGCGCAGGCACGTCGGTCCGCCGCGCTGGGGAGCGTCGGGCAGTAATGGGATGGTGCGAACAAAGCAATCGTACAGGCGATCGCAAGGTGATTGACAGAAAGAGGCCGTTTGTGGGTGGTAACTGACCGGTTTAGAGGAGTGCACGGAAAAATGTAGGAGAGACCAGGCGTTTGGAGGGAGGGTTTCTGACGTCAACTCCGGCCCCGATCATCCCACTGGAAGAGTAAGTCCTGGGCTGCGCAGAGACTGCACAAACCTCTGTTTCTGCAGCTCTCCTGCACATGCGATTACCCTCCTCCCCCTGTAGGCGGTGACTACCTGATCGTAGCAGTGCAAAAATCACACCCTAGCGATCAGTTCTGAATTAGGCCCATAGTTTTTTATATATATATATATATATATATATATATATACACAAAGTGTAGTAATCCCGGCACTCCCTCTCCAAATGGCAATGTGCTGCAGTGCCCTCCTAGAGAAACAATGCTGATCCTCAATATAATGGATGGAGACAGGCGGCACTCAAGCAGACTCAAATAGAGTGAAAAAAGCGGTCCGTTTATTGATCCAATATATGGATCAATAAACGGACCGCTTTTTTCACTCTATTTGAGTCTGCTTGAGTGCCGCCTGTCTCCATCCATTATATATATATATATATATATATATATATATATAAATAAATAACTATAAAAACATAGTATTATATACAGATGTGTGTATATGTATATATATATATATATATATATATATATATATATATATATATATACATACATACATATGTATATATGTATATATATATATAACTGTAAAAACACACACACCATGTGTGTAGCCCCCTCAGCGATAGCGATGCGCGGCCCCGCACATCGCTATCGCTGCTGCTAGATTGCATGCAGGCCAATCTAGCGGGTCGCTCACTTCACCCGCTGGGTGAAGTGATCGCCCCCCCTCGTCTCCCCCCGCACGGTCAGCACAGATCGCGCTGTGCTGAGCGGCAGGAGAAATGTGTGCTGAGCGGTTCGCTCAGCACACATCTCTCCCAAATCGGCCCGTGGGTACTTGGCTTAAAAAACATATCCAGTAATAAAAAAAATAAAAATAAAAAACTGCTGAAAACAAACAAACAAACAGCATCCTGTGTAATGCTGTTATCAATCGTATTCACAGCTCCCCTCTCCCTTAAACCCATACAGTAGTCTCTACCCCCCTTCCCCCACCCCTGAACCCACATAGCAGTCACTACCCCCCTTCACCCCTTCCCCTGAACCTATGCAGCAGTCTCTACCCCCCTCCTCTCCACTCTCCTTCCTCCTCCTCCTCTCCCCCCCTGGTGAGACCAGTTTCTTAATCTGTGTCTATAGTCCAGAATGGCCAGTCACATGTGGATTCTGACTGACCAAAGAGCTGTGAGAAGCAAATTTATGCAAGGACAAGTAATCCCTATTTAGTATTGTTATTCTCTTAACACTCCGAAAACTGATAGAAGGCATTGGTTCCCAGAGCCCCAAGCCTTCCTATGTGAAAGATCGCCATGTTGCAAAGAGGTATCTGATTGGATCCCTCCACCCATGCCACTCCGTGTGCATGCGTGAGCTCAGGTCAGGCGCTGCAGGGTAAAGTTATACTGTTAATAATTTGTTGTGGAACGGCAGGTGATTGGTATTGTGAGGACAGATAATTATCCAGGGCCAGTAGGCCCTATTGCAGTGATTGTGTGAAATTAGATAATCCTTATAACTTGTTTAGTATATTCCAGTCTAAGTTTTACCACACCAAAGTTAATGTTATTCTCTGGTAAACTAATAAAAGTAATTATTAACTGAATATAAAAATGTCAAGCTTCTGGCAATTATATGTTGTGAAACATGGTTGGAGATAAGGGGCTAGGAAGTTGCCTGAAAGCAGTGGGTCTGTATTAGGAGGTATAAGTAATAGATTACTTCTGCCCACTGTATGATTAGGGTGGCAAGTGTGTTTTCCGGAAAGTATATATGTTGTCTGCCCATTTTGCCAATTTTTCCTGGGACATAATTCTTTCCTGCGTTTTTGATCACTAAGACACATGATTTATGCAGTAGCGGATCTTGCAACGGGCAAGCAGGACTTTTGCCTGGGGCGCCGCCTCCCGGAGGGCGCAGCACCAGGGCAAGATCCGCTGCTGCTGTGTGCCCCCCGCTGCCCGCCTGCTGCCGCTGCCCCCCCCCCCCCCCCCCCGCTGCCGCTGTGAGGGGAAACTAGACGCGTACGCGTCTAATTTCCCTTCGTGGAGAGGTCCTTTACTGTGCGGTGCGCGATGACGTCATCGCGCACCGCACATCATTTCAGGCTGTACAGGGGGCGTAAATGACCACGCCCCCTGTACGAAGCCACGCCCCCTATTGCTGCCCGGGGCGCTCAGAACCGGCCCTGGATTTACGTGCTGATGATTTACTAGTTGCTGACTGAAAGCTACTATTCTTTGTGTGTCAAAGTACAATTTACAAGATTAAATTATTATGAGTAGGCACAAAACGTGCGGGAAAGCAGGAGCATTGCTTTCTGTAGTATGTAAGATAGATTTATTTTTCTATTTGCTTCAAGTGGTGGGTGTTTCTTTCAGTGAAGTCCCTTCTCAGCTGCTTTACCTTTTATAAAGGTCAGGCACATCGAACTAAAGCTCGGAGGGCTTCTTGATGAACCTCACTCCCAGTTTGCAACTCTCTGCTTCTATTGCAAATAAAAAATAATTGTAGCCCTCACTCTTTTAAGCTGTTGTTTCCCAAGCCACAGAAAATTATTCATTAGCGCAGTCTACTTATTTGGCAAAGTTTTCTTGTTCATTTATTTTTTAAAAGCATTTTGTTTTTTAAAGTGCATCAGATTATAAATGCAGACCATAGCTGTAGTAGGGGTACTGTGTGTGTGCTAACATGTTCTCTACCTAGCCAGACTGGAGAAAATGTTTTTGATAATTATCTGTTTCACATGAATCTCTGTGGTTGTGGCATTTTGATGTCTTCTAGGTTTGTGTTGAGATGGGGGTCTTTATGTGGTGTTTGTGTGGAGCTGGAATTAATGAGTGAATAGATAACTGGAAAGCTTACTAGAAAACATATTAAATTCGGGTGGTCTTCTGTTTGCCGGCGGTCGGGCTCCCGGCGCTCAGTATACCGGCGCCGGGAGCCCGACAGCCGGCATACCGACAATTATTTTCCCTCGTGGGGGTCCACGACCCCCATAGAGGGAGAATAAAATAGTGTGGCGCGCGTAGCGCGGCGAGCGCAGCGAGCCCGCAAGGGGCTCATTTGCGCTCGCCAAGCTGTCGGTAAGCCGGCGGTCGGGCTCCCGGCGCCGGGATGCTGGTCGCCGGGAGCCCGACCGCCGGCCACCCGTAGTGAACCCATTAAATTCTATGCCACCTAAAATATTATATATTATTCTGAGCCTTACTGTTTTTGTCAAGGGAACAAATAACAAATTTGAGATACTCCACTTTCCCAGTGCAAATAGTGTGCAAAAACAGAGCACGTACAAGCTGTTATCTGTTAAGTATATTGATATATGTGGACTTGTGGCCTGATACTGAGTTTTGAACAAAAAAAAAAAAAAAAAGCAAGTGACTTTGTGTCTGGAACCATCCATATTGCAATGCAAGGGGTGCAAAGACTTGTGTTTTTTTATTTGCGTACAGGGTATATACTAGCTGCTTTTTGGGTGCTCTCGCGCGTCATCCTCCATCAGGCGACATCACCAGCGACGGCCGTGCGGCCGAATGCAGCATGACCCACTCCCTCCTCCCCCAGCCAGGTCCCGTCGCGGACGACATCGCATAATAGCGAGTTGTCCTAGTGTGTACATAGTCATAGATTGTTACAGTTTCCCGAGTTTTCGGCTTGACGTATCCTAGTCAATATGTGGGTCTTTCTATAGGTAAAGTCCAGAACTGTCCTTGACTTCTCAATAAAAAAATTTTTTTTTTCAGAACATTTGTAAATAACATCTATCAGTATATTTTAAGAGTTAAATTGTAGGAAAACTCTACCAACACATTTTAACTTGTGGTATAGGTGTAATAGCAGATAAGGAATTGAAGAGGTTAGGGGCAACTAAAGGGCTAGTCAAGGTAGGCATAGATTAGTTTCCCAAACTCTGCCTTTACAGTCCAAGTTTTAAGGATATTCATGCCTGAGCAGAGGTGATTAATTAGTACCTCAGTAATTGAGTCTGGACTCGAGCATGAATATCCTTAAAACCTGGGATTTAATGGTGGAGTTTAGTAAACTCTGTATTAAGGAAATACCAAATAGAGGAGCGGTACGTGAAGTGGAAAGTATTAGAATACAGAAGAAGGTGGAAATGGGATTAAAATAAAATCAAGAAAGAGTAGTAGCATTAATAGTGACAGTAGTACAGAAATGTAGTTATTTCATCTAATTCACAGGTTCTCAAACTCGTCCCTCAGGACCGCACACAGTTTTTTTCCAGGTTACCTGTGGACTATTAAAATGTGCAACTTGCTGATACATAGTGCAACTGCTGGGTGACATGGAAACGTGAACTGTGTGGGGTCTTGAGGACCGAGTTTGAGAACCACTGATCTAATTCATTACTTATTTCTTCTCATATATCCAAGTCCTGACCGATATCCACCTATTTCTCTCATACTAACAGAGTAGGGGTCAAGGGTGGTAGCATCGCGGACCTGGTTAGTTTGCATTCACACACATCTCAATTTGTTGATGCGCGTTCACGTGCAAAAACCTGTGACTTTTGTGCTGGTCTGAAAGGGTTATAAGTGGTTAAATTGAGACATATAAGAATCATTGAGTCGTTGCCTAATTTCATTTCCCTGTGAGAACAGGCCAGTATGTACTCTCTGCATGCAAAAGCAGTCTGTATTTTTCCAGCATGTAAATAATAAATGCAATTGCTCACCTTACTCCATGGTTTGTTACAGGAGCAAATTGCAGCTTTTTTATACTATCTTCAGTTTGCACTTAAATGAGGCCCCAGCATCTTTCTCGTTATTCTCTGTAATATTATATATCTGTTTTTTTTTGTTTTTTTTTTCCAGGCAGGCTGTGTGTGCAATGACGCTGAAATAAGGAATACCACATTAATGGGCAAGCCAACCGAAGGGGCTTTAATTGCTCTTTCTATGAAGGTGAATTACGTTTTTCTGTAATGTGATACTGTACACAGCTTCTTTACATTGGGCAATACATAATATCAATATAGACTACATTCTAAGTGCTGAACGAAGTACATTTACTGTCGATAAATATTTGTGTATATGGATTTACTTATGGAAATCAAAAATAAACAATAATATACAATTATAATTGAAGAAGAATATTTACTGTCTGTAACGTATATACACTGCTCAAAAAAATAAAGGGATCACTTAAAGAACACAATGTAACTCCAAGTCAATCACATTTCTGTGAAATCAAACTGTCCACTTAGGAAGAGACACTGATTGACCATCAATTCCACATGCTGTTGTGCAAATGGAATAGACAACAGGTGGAAATTATAGGCAATTAGCAAGACACTCCCAATAAAGGAGTTGTTCTGCAGGTGGTGACCACAGACCACTTCTCAGCTCCTATGCTTTCTGGCTGATGTTTTGGTCACTTTTGAAAGCTGGCGGTGCTTTCACTTTAGTGGTAGCATGAGACGGAGTCTACAACCCACACAAGTGGCTCTGGTAGTGCAGCTCATCCAGGATGGCACATCAATGCGAGTTGTGGCAAGAAGGTTTGCTGTGTCTGTCAGCGTAGTGTCCAGAGCATGGAGGTGCTACCAGGAGACAGGCCAGTACATCAGGAGACGTGGAGGAGGCCGTAGGAAGGCAACAACCCAGCAGCTGGACTGCTACCTCCGTCTTTGTGCAAGGAGGAACAGGAGGAGCACTGCCAGAGCCCTGCAAAATGACCTCCAGCAAGCCACAAATATGCATGTGTCTACTCAAACGATCAGAAACAGACTCCATGAGGGTGGTATGAGGGCCCGACGTCCACAGGTGGGGGTTGTGCTTACAGCCCAACACCGTGCAGGATGTTTGGCATTTGCCAGAGAACACCAAGATTGGCAAATTCGCCACTGGTGCCCTGTGCTCTTCACAGATGAAAGCAGGTTCTCATTGAGCACATGTGACAGAGTCTGGAGACGCCAAGGAGAACGTTCTGCTGCCTGCAACATCCTCCAGCATGACCGGTTTGGCAGTGGGTCAGTAATGGTGTGGGGTGGCATTTCTTTGGGGGGCCGCACAGCACTCCATGTGCTCGCCAGAGGTAGCCTGACTGCCATTAGGTACCGAGATGAGATCCTCAGACCCCTTGTGAGACCATATGCTGGTGCGGTTGGCCCTGGGTTCCTCCTAATGCAAGACAATGCTAGACCTCATGTGGCTGCAGTGTCAGTTCCTGCAAGACGAAGGCATTGATGCTATGGACTGGCCCGTCCGTTCCCCAGACCTGAATCCAATTGAGCACATCTGGGACATCATGTCTCGCTCCATCCACCAACGCCACGTTGCACCACAGACTGTCCAGGAGTTGGCGGATGCTTTAGTCCAGGTCTGGGAGGAGATCCCTCAGGAGACCCTCCACCACCTCATCAGGAGCATGCCCAGGCATTGTAGGGAGGTCATACAGGCACGGGGAGGCCACACACACTACTGAGCCTCATTTTGACTTGTTTTAAGGACATTTCATCAAAGTTGGATCAGCCTGTAGTGTGTTTTTCCACTTTAATTTTGAGTGTGACTCCAAATCCAGACCTCCATGGGTTAATAAATTTGATTTCCATTGACAATTTTTGTGTGATTTTTGTTGTCAGCACATTCAACTATGTAAAGAACAAAGTATTTAATAAGAATATTTCATTCATTCAGATCTAGGATGTGTTATTTTAGCGTTCCCTTTATTTTTTTGAGCAGTGTTCCATAAAACACTTTGAAATTTAACAAAACTAATTTATTTTCTTTATTCTGAAAGCATGTTACTTTTACCCATTGTATGAGCATAGTACCTTCCTTTGTCTGCAGCACGGACAGGTCTATTGTGGCTGTGTGCCATCTGGCAGGCTGCATGTCCTTTATCTGCCAAAGGACAAAGATAATATCATCAAAAATGATGATTTAGGATGGCAGGGAACTAGCTGGGCATGAGCGCTTTGTGCCTGATAATGGATGATAAGTTAACCACAAGGTGTAGATATGGCAAGGTGATCTTGGCAGCTTTCTATAAAAAGATGAGCAAATGATGGATGCTTGAGCCTAACCATCATTTTCTGCACTCTTAAGTGGCCTTTTATCCCAATTTATTATGGGGAGACGATTGCTTTTGAAATCTGAGAACAGCACTTAATGTAGCAGTAGCTGCCAATTATTCTCCGTGGCATGCCCGTAGAAATGTGTGATGTAGAAATGTGTGATGTGTGGAGGTTGCGTCATTTTATTTTCCCCTGCTTCTGTTGTGTTTCTGCCGTTATATGTTATAGATAGGGGAGCCTATGGTTCTGTATCTAATAGGGCACGCTGCTGGACAGTTGTGACCAGCAAAGTTTGAGCTACAGGTTTCCTTTTTTTCATTTCTAGAAAATATTTACAATTGTATATTGAACACTAGGTACAGTAAAAGCACATTTAATCTAATATATCCTATTTTTATTTTATGGGGGGTATCTAATTACCTGCTATAGTGCCGCAGGTGGCAAAAATGCGTGTTTTTCACTTTTTATAATCACTCTATACAATTAGGTAGTGCAAAAATACCCATTTTTGTGCGCGAAAAGCCACAGACCTATGAGTTGTCGCTGCACTTATTACGGGTCTAAGGGGCACTTATCGCGGATTAAGATCCGATATATTGGGGTCAATTGGATAGCCCCCAGTGAACCAATTGACCACAGTAAGGGACAAATTCAGACCTGATCGCAGCAGCAAATTTGTTAGCTAATGGACAAAATCATGTGCACTGCAGGTGGGGCAGATATAATTTGTGCAGAGAGAGTTAGATTTCGGTGGGTTATATTGTTTCTGTGCAGTGTAAATACTGGCTGCTTTATTTTTACACTGCAATTTACATTTCAGTTTGAACATACCACAAACAAATCTAACTCTTTGCATATGTTATATCTGCCCCCCCTGCAGTGCACATGGATTTGCCCATTTGCTAACAAATATGCTGCTGCGATCAGATCTGAATTAAACCCTAAATTGGATACCGCCCTATATATTTAAAATAAATATTAGACTACAGATGTATAATCCAGCATGCTTTTAGAAATTGGAGAGCTCTTGTTTTCTCTCATAGGTTTTGATGTTTCAAGCAGTAAAAAAATTGGGGATGAAGTTGCCCATAGTAACCAATCGGCTTCTAACTATCATTTTATCAAATGTACTTGATAAATATATCCTCAAAGCTTGGTGGTTATAGGTAACTTCTTTACTGGTCCACGCCACTCTTTTCACTGCTTGATACATCAATCCCATAATCTTTTGTTTTCTGAGCCATTATCTGATGATGTGAATCTGATTATATTTGGGCAGTGGTCAGGCTGGACTGACAGCTGACAAAAGGATTACAGTTTTGTGGTTCATGTCGTTTTAGAGAATGCATCAGAGTGCATGTGATTGGGTTGATGCCACCTAATTTATCTCTATACTGAATACAATACTTCAGAATTATTCTTATCACTGTTAATATGGTAAATTGTTCTAAAGCTGGTACACTCTAGATGATATTTTGGACTATTTGCCGATTTCCGATTGCTCAGAACGTAAAATTGTCCAGTGTTTATTCACTAGTGCGCTCTCCCGCGGGTTGTTTGTTGCATCTTCAGATTGGCTGTGCATACAGGTCAGTCTGAAGATATTATTTGCGGTGGCATACAGTGTAATGAAGAATGGAATGAGGGATCATTATATCGTTTATTACATAGGCTAGTGTGTACCTGCTATCTTGCCTGGTCTGGGGCGAGGGTAGAGTCACCCCAATTATATGCAAGGTCGCCGGTCATCTATTGTTTACTCAGCTCAAGACTCCAGCACAAATGTATAAAAATAGATATGAAATGTATTGACCGTGCAGCATATTTAAATTCCATACAAGTAATGGCTATATCTGAATAACAGATTTTTCTTATTTCCGGCCACAAATGTAAAAAAATGTAAAATAGTCCTTATAATTGGTTCCGTAATACTGCTCTTGTCTGGACACTTACCAATCACAAGCCTATCTCCTGGTCGCGCTGCACTCATGCGCATCTTCAGGTCACCCTTCTAAACTAAAGGGCAGTATCATTTGTGTGTATGACTGCTAAATAATTGGGTTGGGTTTGTGTGACCAGGGTTTGGGATCCAGAGCTTTAAATTGCGCAACAAAGCACCTTGCGGGTTGGTGGCTCGCTGCGCTCACCACAGGTTCTCTTCCCACTCTATGGGTGTCGTGGACACCTACGAGTGGGAATAGTCTGTCAGTCAGCATGCCGACTGTCAGGCTTTTAAGCAAGCGGGATCCCGGCGGTGGTCTCCCAACCGACGGTTACATAACTACATCCCAAGTAACTTTATCTAATAATCCTAAAATATTGCACAAATGATATACTGTGATACATGTCCTTATATCACACAGTAGCCCACAACAATCATAGGCTTACTCCATCCAAAATGAATGGAAGTGCAGGCAGCATGTGTGAAACTCCGTTTTGTGTAAGGTTAGTATAAAAAGAAATGGTTTGTGTGTAAAACACAAATGGGACTCCGGCTATCACAACCTGATGTATAAAGATGATGATGCAAAGTATATATAGAAACGTTGATACATTCTGGTGCAGCTCCTATAGAGGGGGTTCTTAGGCTCAATTGCATAACTAAAATAAAGACTAGGAAGCACCGGTATCATGTGCAAAATGGATGTTTAATCATGTAAAACATAAATGACAAAATTCTAAGTAGAATAATTCTGCACTGAATTGTTTATTGTACATGATTTAGCATTTGTTTTAAATAATTAAATATCCGGTTTATTATAAAGTTAAACCTGATCCCAGAAGTTTCCACAATGCAGTTTGGTTCCCAGTATCTGGGGCACTCAGTGCTGCGTGCTTGTTTCTGCTAGTCTCTGACCCAATGAATGATACAATTCTGTGTGAAAGGTGATGTTTCTAAAAGTGATTATTGCCTCCTAGTGGCCAATGGACTATAATGCTATCTTTTATTTATTTTTGTTAAAACTGACATTTTCAGGAGCACCTTAAAAATACAAGGATTGTCCACACATTGCTGGGAGTAGGTTCCCTGTAGTTATATGTTTGTTTTATACACTTATAATAAAAGCTCTCTACAGCAGGGTAAATGTGTGGTATGCATGCATGTACAGATTTTTCTGTAGCCAAAATTAGCATATTGTAGAGTAGTTCCCATTATTTTAAAGACATTTTGTACGTTGTGCTTGTATAATACAGTCCTGCAATATGTGCAGCTGTCCTATCCCTCAGTGTTCTGTCCCTTGCACAGGTGCATTTAGCCTGCAGGTTAATGTGCTTGTGTTTGTTTCCATAGACATTGGTGTAGTTTATCTACATCTGTGTTTCAAACAGGATTAGTAAAAGAGAATTTATAGCCGGTGGGCATTTCTAGAGTGGAAAAAGCAACATTCCACTTGCAGGATAAGATGTTTGTTATGTATGTATTATCAGGTTTCTTAATTTGGCTTTTCTCTTTCTAACTTTTGTCTGTGACGTTGTCACTTGTATGGTATTGCTTATAGATGGGCCTTGAGGGTCTTCGATTTGACTATATCCGGAAGGCGGAGTACCCATTCAGCTCTGAGCAGAAGTGGATGGCTGTGAAATGCTTACACAGAACCCAGCAGGTATGTAGCTGTATTTTCCTCCTCCTACAGAAAATTGCTTCATATATGTTTGTACTTAGCAGGTTTAGACTTTATAGCTGACGGCAACTGTAATTTGATTGACCAGGCATAAAGGAGGCAGTCATCTTCTGTAATCCTCAAGTTCTACTGGCCAATATCTAGACAGTTTTCAACCAACTTGCTGTTATGCCGTGTCAACTCTGATTTATCCAGGTAGTGCAGAAAACCAAATCTTCTGTTGATTCCTATTTGTGTGTGTTATTGGTCAGTCTGCCAGTTGCATCAATGTGGCCAGCCTTCCATTGAGATCTATTATTCAGTCTAGCAGTTGATCAGAACTTGCACATACGTGACTGCATTGCTCACAGATACAAGTGTCTACATAGAGTATGTTTTTATATATATATATATATATATATATATATATATATATATATATATATATATATATATATATAATTTTTTTTTTTTTTTTTTTTTTTTGAAACACGGACCGGCACTCCAAACAATTGCCCCGGTGCCCCCTGAGATAGTATAACATAAGTAGGAAGGCGATGATTAAGACCCCTGAGTGCCGCTGATTGCTTCAATACATAACTGTATTGAAAAATTCACAGCATGAAGCCCAACGTTTCGGGACTGGCACGTCCCTTTGTCAAGGTTACCCACCTTGACAAAGGGACGTGCCAGTCCCGAAACGTTGGGCTTCATGCTGTGAATTTTTCAATACAGTTATTTATTGATTAAGACCCCTGAGTGCCGCTAATTGCTTCATCGCCTTCCTACATATATATATATATATATATATATTTTACTTATTTTTTGTGTGTATATGTATGTATATATGTATGTATGTATGTATGTATATATATATATATGTGTGTATATATGTATGTATATATATATATATATATATATATATGTGTATATATATATATATATATATATATATATATGTGTGTATATATATATAATATTTATTTATTAGTGACTGGGTGAGGCAGAACCTTTCCTGTCATACATTTGCGCCAGAGGTTTTGACTGTAAAAAGCATATGAAAAATACAAATATGCTAGAAATTTCATCTTTGTATTATTCTAATAATTTTTAGTCAAAACTCTTTTTCGCACATCTCTGATAAACCCTCACCAAGTTTTCAGGAGTTTATACTGCTGCACCTGTGTATAATGCCCACCTGCACCCTTTGGCTTAACATGGTTTGGTAAATTTAAGTTAAATACTTGTGTATTTATCTTGTCACCAACATAAAATCACCATATACATCTGAGACAAACTCTGAAGTGGTAAATAAAAACAACATCATAACTGTATATAACGGTAAGATCGATGGACCTAACAGAGTAATATGTATATCATTTCTGTAGGATAAACCAGAGATTTGCTTTATGAAAGGTGCTTATGAGCAAGTAATTAGATACTGCACAACATACAACAGCAAAGGCCAGAGCTTACCTCTCACTCAACAACAGAGAGACCTGTACCATCAGGAGACGGCGTACATGGGCACTGCTGGGCTACGAGGTAAGGAACTATAGGTTAGATTTTACTGAGAAGATAATCTTCTACACCAGAGCATTTCATCAAACAAAGCCCTTAGTACAAATGTTCTCTTCTACATTTAAAAAAAAAAGTAAACTGACAAATGTATTGTTGTCTCCGACATAAAACCCTTCCGTTACACAGCACAGCCTGCAGTACAGTCTCTGCAGCTAGGGCTAGTGCATTAGTATGGCTGTAGCAGACAAGGGCCTGCTGAGGTTAGCTTTCCCTGACCGTCCCCATATGTTTGTGTGTCTTGTTTCAAAATCTTTTTTGTCTTTTAGTTATTGCTCTGGCATCTGGGCCAGAATTGGGGCATCTGACTTTCCTGGGTTTGGTGGGAATAATTGACCCTCCACGAACAGGTGTGAAGGAAGCAGTGACTGCTCTCATTAGTTCTGGAGTAGCCATTAAAATGATAACCGGAGATTCCCAGGAAACAGCTGTGGCCATTGGTAAGTGAAAATGCCATGTATTTTCTCTGACGTCCTAAGTGGATGCTGTGGACTCCGTCAGGACCATGGGGATTAGCGGCTCCGCAGGAGACAGGGCACAAAACTAAAGCTTTAGGATCAGGTGGTGTGTACTGGCTCCTCCCCCCATGACCCTCCTCCAAGCCCCAGTTAGGTTTTTGTGCCCGTCCGAGCAGGGTGCAATCTAGGTGGCTCTTAAGGAGCTGCTTAGAAAAAGTTTTTAGGTTTCTTATTTTCAGTGAGTCCTGCTGGCAACAGGCTCACTGCATCGAGGGACTTAGGGGAGAGAAGTTCAACTCACCTGCGTGCAGGATGGATTGGCTTCTTTGGCTACTGGACACCATTAGCTCCAGAGGGAGTCGGAACACAGGTCTCACCCTGGGGTTCGTCCCGGAGCCGCGCCGCCGACCCCCCTTGCAGATGCTGAAGATTGAAGGTCCAGAAACCGGCGGCAGAAGGCTTTTCAGTCTTCATGAAGGTAGCGCACAGCACTGCAGCTGTGCGCCATTGTTGTCACACACTTCACACCAACGGTCACGGAGGGTGCAGGGCGTTGCTGGGGGCGCCCTGGGCAGCAATGTATAATACCTTATTCTGGCTAAAAATACATCACATATAGCCCCTGGAGGCTATATGGATGTATTTAACCCCTGCCAGGTCTCAGAAAAACGGGAGAAGAAGCCCGCCGAAAAGGGGGCGGGGCCTATTCTCCTCAGCACACAGCGCCATTTTCCCTCACAGAAAGGCTGGTGGGAAGGCTCCCAGGCTCTCCCCTGCACTGCACTACAGAAACAGGGTTAAAACAGAGAGGGGGGGCACTTATTTGGCGATATGTATATATATATTAAAATGCTATAAGGGAAAAACACTTATATAAAGGTTGTCCCTGTATAATATAGCGTTTTTGGTGTGTGCTGGCAAACTCTCCCTCTGTCTCCCCAAAGGGCTAGTGGGGTCCTGTCCTCTATCAGAGCATTCCCTGTGTGTGTGCTGTGTGTCGGTACTTGTGTGTCGACATGTATGAGGACGATGTTGGTGAGGAGGCGGAGCAAATTGCCGGTAATGGTGATGTCACTCTCTAGGGAGTCGACACCGGAATGGATGGCTTATTTAAGGAATTACGTGATAATGTCAACACGCTGCAAGGTCGGTTGACGACATGAGACGGCCGGAAAACCAATTAGTACCTGTCCAGGCGTCTAAAACACCGTCAGGGGCGTTAAAACGTCCTTTTACCTCAGTCGGTCGACACAGACACGGACACTGACTCCAGTGTCGACGGTGAAGAAAAAAACGTATTTTCCTTTAGGGCCACACGTTACTTGTTAAGGGCAATGAAGGAGATGTTACATATTTCTGATACTACAAGTACCACAAAAAAGGGTATTATGTGGAGTGTGAAAAAACTACATGTGGTTTTTCCTGAATCAGATAAATTAAATGAAGTGTGTGATGATGCGTGGGTTTCCCCCGATAGAAAATTATTGGCGGTATACCCTTTCCCGCCAGAAGTTATGGCGCGTTGGGAAACACACCTTAGGGTGGATAAGGCGCTCACACGCTTATAAAAACAAGTGGCGTTACCGTCTCCAGATACGGACGCCCTCAAGGAGCCAACTGATAGGAGGTTGGAAAATATCCTAAAAAGTATATACACACATACTGGTGTTATACTGCGACCAGCGATCGCCTCAGCCTGGATGGGCAGCGCTGGGGTGGCTTGGTCGGATTCCCTGACTGGAAATATTGATACCCTTGACAGGGACAGTATTTTATTGACTATAGAGCATTTAAAAGATGCATTTCTATATATGCGAAACTCTGGCATCAAGAGTAAGTGCGATGTCCATATCTGCCAGACGATGTTTATGGACACGACAGTGGTCAGGTGATGCAGATTCCAAACGGCACATGGAAGTATTGCCGTATAAAGGGGAGGAGTTATTTGGGGTCGGTACATCGGACCTGGTGGCCACGGCAGCAGCTAGAAAATCCACCTTTTTTACCCCAAGTCACATCTCAGCAGAAAAAGACATAGTCTTTTCAGCCTCAGTCCTTTCGTCCCCATAATATCTGCCCAGGGATAGAGGTAAGGGAAGAAGACTGCAGCAGGCAGCCCATTCCCAGGAACAGAAGCCTTCCACTGCTTCTGCCAAGTCCTCAGCATGACGCTGGGGCCGTACAAACAGGTGCGGTGGGGGGTCGTCTCAAGAGTTTCAGCACGCAGTGGGCTCACTCGCAAGTGGACCCCTGGATCCTACAAGTAGTATCCCAGGGGTACAGATTGGAAATTCGAGACGTCTCCCCCTCGCAGGTTCCTTAAGTTTGCTTTACCAACGTCTACCTCCGACAGGGAGGCAGTATTGGAAACAATTCACAAGCTGTATTCCCAGCAGGTGATAATCAAAGTACCCCTCCTACAACAAGTAAAGGGGTATTATTCCACACTATATTGTGGTACTGAAGCCAGACGGCTCGGTGAGACCTATTCTAAATGGAGTCACTCAGAGCAGTGATAGCGAACCAGGAAGAAGGGGACTATATGGTGTCCCTGGACATCAAGGATGCTTACCTCCATGTCCAAATTTGCCCTTCTCACAAAGGGTACCTTAGGTTCGTGGTACAAAACTGTCACTATCAGTTTCAGACGCTGCCGTTTGGATTGTCCACGGCACCCCGGGTCTTTACCAAGGTAATGGCCGAAATGATGATTCTTCTTCAAAGAAAAGGCGTCTTAATTATCCCTTACTTGGACGATCTCCTGATAAGGGCAAGGTCCAGAGAACAGTTGGAGGTCTGAGTAGCACTATCTCAAGTAGTTCTACGACAGCACGGGTGGATTCTAAATATTCCAAAATCGCAGCTGTCTCCGACGACACGTCTGCTGTCCCTAGGGATGATTCTGGACACAGTCCAGAAAAAGGTGTTTCTCCCGGAGGAGAAAGCCAGGGAGTTATCCGAGCTAATCAGGAACCTCCAAAAACCAGGAAAAGTGTCAGTGCATCATTGCACAAGGGTCCTGGGAAAAATGGTGGCTTCTTACGAAGCGATTCCATTCGGCAGATTTCACGCAAGAACTTTTCAGTGGGATCTGCTGGACAAATGGTCCGGATCGCATCTTCAGATGCATCAGCGGATAACCCTGTCTCCAAGGACAAGGGTGTCTCTTCTGTGGTGGCTGCAGAGTGCTCATCTACTAAAGTGCCACAGTTATGCATTCAGGACTGGGTCCTGGTGACCACGGATTCCAGCTTGAAAGGCTGGGGAGCAGTCACACAGGGAAAAAATTTCCAGGGAGTGTTATCAAGTCTGGGGACTTCTCTCCGCATAAATATACTGGAGCTAAGAGCAATTTACAATGCTCTAAGCTTAGCAAGACCTCTGCTTCAAGGTCAGCCGGTATTGATCCAGTGGGACAACATCACGGCAGTCGCCCACGTAAACAGACAGGGCGGCACAAGAAGCAGGAGGACACTGGCAGAAACTGCAAGGATTCTTCGCTGGGCGGAAAATCATGTGATAGCACTGTCAGCAGTTTTCATTCCGGGAGTGGACAACTGGGAAGCAGACTTCCTCAGCACGACCTCCACCCGGGAGAGTGGGGACTTCATCGAGAAGTTGTTTCCACATGATTGTGCACCGTTGGGAAAGACCAAAGGTGGACATGATGGCGTCCCGCCTGAACAAAAAACTGGACAGGTATTGCGCCAGGTCAAGAGACCCTCAGGAAATAGCTGTGGACGTTCTGGTAACACCATGGGTGTACCAGTCGGTGTATGTGTTCCCTCCTCTGCTTCTCATACCAAAGGTACTGAGAATTATAAGACGTAGAGGAGTAAGAACTATACTCGTGGCTCCGGATGGGCCAAGAAGGACTTGGTACCCGGAACTTCATGAGATGCTCACAGAGGACTCAGGGCCTCTGCTGATAAGAAGGGACTTGCTTCAGCAAGTACCATGTCTGTTCCAAGACTTACCGCGGGTGCGTTTGACGGCATGGCGGTTGAACGCCGGATCCTAAGGGAAAAAAGGCATTCCGGAAGAGGTCATTCCTACCCTGGTCAAAGCCAGGAAGGAGGTGACCGCACAACATTATCACCACATGTGGCGAAAATATGTTGCGTGGTGTGAGGCCAGGAAGGCCCCACGAAGAAATTTCAACTCGGTCGATTCCTGCATGTCCTGCAAACAGGAGTGTCTATGGGCCTCAAATTGGGGTCCATTAAGGTTCAAATTTCGGCCCTGTCGATTTTCTTCCATATACAACCCCCTTTTGTGCCTCCAGTGGCACTGTGGGATCTCAACGTAGTCCTGGGATTCCTCAAATCACGTTGGTTTAAACCGCTCAAATCTGTGGATTTGAAATATCTCACATGGAAAGTGACCATGATGTTGGCCCTGGCCTCGGCCAGGCGAGTGTCAGAATTGGCGGCTTTGTCTCACAAAAGCCCATATCTGATGGTCCATTCGGACAGGGCAGAGCTGCGGACTCGTCCCCAGTTTCTCCCTAAGGTGGTGTCAGCGTTTCATCTGAACCAGCTTATTGTGGTACCTGCGGCTACTAGAGACTTGGAGGACTCCAGGTTGCTAGATGTTGTCAGGGCCCTGAAAATATAGATTTCCAGGACGGCTGGAGTCAGGAAAACTGACTTGCTGTTATCCTGTATGCACCCAAAAAACTGGGTGCTCTTGCTTCTAAGCAGACGATTGCTAGTTGAATGTGTAGTACAATTCAGCTTGCACATTCTGTGGCAGGACTGCCACAGCCAAAATATATAAATGCCCATTCCACAAGGAAGGTGGGCTCATCTTGGGCGACTGCCCGAGGGGTCTCGGCTTTACAACTTTGCCGAGCTGCTACTTGGTCAGGGGCACACCCTGGCTGAGGAGGACCTGGAGTTCTCTCACTCGGTGCTGCAGAGTCATCCGCACTCTCCCGCCCGTTTGGGAGCTTTGGTATAATCCCCATGGTCCTGACGGAGTCCCCAGCATCCACTTAGGACGTCAGAGAAAATAAGATTTTACTTACCGATAAATCTATTTCTCGTAGTCCGTAGTGAATGCTGGGCGCCCATCCCAAGTGCGGATTGTCTGCAATACTTGTACATAGTTATTGTTACAAAAAAATCGGGTTGTTATTGTTGTGAGCCGTCTGTTCAGAGGCTCCTACGTTTGTCATACTGTTAACTGGGTTTAGATCACAAGTTATACGGTGTGATTGGTGTGGCTGGTATGAGTCTTACCCGGGATTCAATATCCTTCCTTATTGTGTACGCTCGTCCGGGCACAGTATCCTAACTGAGGCTTGGAGGAGGGTCATAGGGGGAGGAGCCAGTACACACCACCTGATCCTAAAGCTTTAGTTTTGTGCCCTGTCTCCTGCGGAGCCGCTAATCCCCATGGTCCTGACGGAGTCCCCAGCATCCACTACGGACTACGAGAAATAGATTTATCGGTAAGTAAAATCTTATTATTTACTATCATAGGATTTGGGCCACTGCATGTATTGTCAGTTTAATTCCTTATATAGAAGTCCCCTTGGTTGTAATATTAAGTAGATTTTTGATCATTTCAATATACCTGTTAAAACGACTGGCCTCTTAAATGAGTAGGTTGTATTCTGTAGCCTACTGTGCAGGAATGTAGTATATTACACTATGGTTGTAAATATTCTAGGTTTATATTAAGGGAAATCCAGTGGATAGATCAGTAATATTATGTATTCCGCTCCACAGCTAGCCGCCTAGGCTTCTATTCTAATGGCCTGCAATCTCTTTCTGGGGAGGAGGTGGATACAATGGACATTCAACAGCTCTCCCAAATAGTACCTAAGGTCAGTAAAATGCCACTCTAAGTATACGTTAAAGGTGTTTTCTCAGCAGATTGCTGACCATGCTATTTACACACTCTGGATATCTGCGCCCTATCATTGACCAATACGTCTTCTGTCTTGTGTAAAAAGGTAATTCGACTTTTAGTATGCAACTGCTAGTCACGCACCCAAGAGATGGGGAAGCCTGACGTGGAGAGTGAAACAACGCAGAATGGTAGCTGTGAATACATAATCCTGTAACGAATACGTACAAAACGCATTGCAATCTGAGTAATACTTGAATTTGCACAACATGTTACTCTTATGTATTTGAATTCAACATCTTTTCTGATTGTGAACATTACTGTATAAGCACAATGTTAAATTGTCCTCATTTTAATTGTCCTCATTTTCATTGTATTTGATAGGTATCTGTGTTTTACCGAGCCAGTCCGAGACACAAATTAAAAATTGTAAAGGTAAGTCAGTGTGTATTGTGCATTCCAAAATAATTTTATCTTTTATTTTTCACGCCGTAATGCTAAAAGGATTCTGATTAACCATAAGTAAATGAAAAATATCTGAACATTTGCATATCTTAGTCTGCCTGGTCTTGATGTTGTGAAAGTGGTTGCTTTATATCAAAAGAATCCTGCACCCACCTCTGTATCCCCACCAGGATAGGTGCAGCATTTGTTCAGCCAGGTGCCACTTTGCTTGGTCCACAGAGGGCAGGTTGGGAGAGACAGAGCTGATGCTTATGGGTTGAAGAAGGTAGAATGAGGCACAGAGCTTCAGTCTATTGACCGGTAAACAAAACCAGTCTCTTTGAAGCACAGTAGAAAAACACAATTCATTAACTTTGTGTGTTCAATGCTTTGTAGGAATGATGGTACTAGAAAGGCTACACACAAGTGAAGTATTAGTTTTGATTACCTTGACCGTTAGCAGATGTGCTCATTGCAGTAAGTGAAGGAGAGTGTTCCAGGGTCATAGTAACAATGGGGCAGATGGCACTACAGCTCCACGCCTCCACATAAAAATAGGACCGTCATCCTGACTGCATGATGATGATCAGTTGCCCAGCTGGCCACACTGCCATAAATCATAATATTAATATGTATTTCTGTTTTCCAGTTTTTTTTGGCTTTTAGCTTTTGAAAGAGATGCTGTGGCTGATAGTCTTAGGGGTATACATGGCACTGGCCACCCCCACACAGCGCTGGCCTTGCCTCTTCCACTACTCACAATAGGCCCTTGATCATTTCAGCCCCAGGCACATGTGCTTCTTAATCTGGCTGTGTGCTTGTCTCCTGTAGCTGCTATCATGGATTCTCACATGTGGCAGTTGACCATGTACTGCCACCGGTTTTTAATAGCTGGTATTGTGGTGGATCCTATTAAGCTTTCTTGCATCTAAAAATTGATATTTCCAACCATCCAATTAGTTGACGGGTGGGAACGAAAATCTGGTAATGTATAGAAGCAAGTGACAGTCGGCCATTTGCTCTCAAACACTTGACAAACATGGTTCTGAGAAATCGGTTATATCAAACGGACTTAACAGACTTCACTGAACATCTCTTTTCATCCATTTTCTGTTTCGGAGCAAGCAGCTGATTGTTATTTACATTACCAGATTTTCATTCCAACCAGTCAATCTTTAGGTGTGTGGCCACGTTCAAGGTAAGTTACCACCAATTATGGCTGTTATTGCGGCGGATTCTCACATCACTGCTCTCAATGAGCCTACGCAGGCTGTGGGGAAATATGACAAATATTACATTGAGAATATAAACTGGGTTCTATGGGCAATGAAGGGCTCTGTTATGCTTCAAATAGTGTGTTTTATCTGTTCTTTGTGATGGTTAGGAATGTGTATATAATCATATATTTCCATCATTCAGAGTCTACAGAACCTTGGTGCAGTTGTTGCCATGACTGGTGATGGGGTGAATGATGCTGTGGCTTTAAAAGCTGCCGACATTGGAGTGGCAATGGGCAAAACGGGAACGGATGTCTGTAAAGAAGCAGCGGACATGATCCTGGTGGAGGATGATTTTCATACAATAATGTGAGTCCTTTGTATATGTTGTATACTTTGATGGCAGGAGTGAGCAGAGATGGTTTGAAGCAAGGAATAGCTGAACAGTACAGCTGGTTTATCCTGGATTTACCACTAGATATGTGGAGATTCAGTACCTTGGCTGGCACCAGGCAGGATTATAACTACAGGGATTCAGGTCTCGCTGCATTATCCGTGGCCAGCAAAGAGCCTAATCAGCTCCTTACTGTATCACTGGTGATGCCTCAAGGCATTATTTGTACTCTGAGGAAGTGCAGTGCAAAGAAGGTACAGGAAAAGGAGGAAACCGGCCTCAAATCAGCAAGGGGCAGAGAAGGGGATCTTACAAAATAAAAATTGCAGGGCCATATATTAGGGTAAAGTCACTCTAACTGTGCTTTTTCTGTATGACTTAGATTGTCCTACTGTAATATATATTTTCTCATATGCTAGATCTCTTACAGAGTGTAGTAGGTTTTCTTTTCGGAGGATTTGCTTATATTTTTCACCTTCCATCTTTCCTTCTATTTAGAAACGTTTTCCGCCTTTTAAGCAGCCAACGAGCAGTGTAGGTGTGGAATTAAATGATTAATCAGAACCATTGATTGATTACGATGGCCAATGTTTCCTCACGGCTGCAAGTTTTTTTCCGATGTTCTACTGATGTATTGGGAGGGGCTGGCAACCTTGTTTCATTGTCTCCCACACCTAAACCCATATGTACAGGAGATATTTGTACCTTCACTTAAATTCACTTGTATTTAAAACATACATTGCTCAGCATGCTATATCTCTAACTCTCAACCTCACATATTACAGCCAGATACCTAACACATAGCTATTTCAGAATACAAAGGAAGCCTAGTAATGATAAACATATGAAGCTAGTTGTAATGGTCTGTTTAAACCATTTCAGCTAAGTGATCTACTGAGCATTACAACTAGCTTAGTTACAACTACTAGCTTTATGTGTCATGTGAGGTTGGGAGTTTTAAGTGCCAGGTATGGCTTCCTGAGAAGTATGTGTTTCAAATAAAGAAGGATGTATCTGAATGACAAGGTGCAAATAAATTACAGTTACTGATAGCTCACAAGTTAAGTGTATGGTTCAAATGCTTGGTGTGGTAAGTAGCTATTTACAATAAACAAGTAGAAACCTTGGTTATATATGAAACCTTTTGGTGTTTCCGTACCAGTGTTTAGGACTTGCGATCTGGCACATCCTTTAGCGTAGTCACATTTGGTATTAGTAAGATTGTCTTTTTTGACAGTCTAGCCAGGAAGGCGTCCACAATCGGCGGAACCTCCCATTTGGATATAACACCCTTGGGTAGTGGGTAATTAGCCGTGAACTTCTTTGGAATTTGGAAGCATTTATCGGGCTGCTTCCATGCATCTCCCATTTGATCCTGGAGAGTCTGAGGAATTGGAAAAACCACTGTTTGCGGTTTCTGAGACTCAAATAAATAAAAAACCTCAGGTTCCTTAAGTACTTCTTCCTTGACGTAAAGGACCTGTTTTACCTCCTGAATAAGGAAAACTAATCCCTGACCTCAGCGTCGTCCTCCTGAGGACTGACATCCATGATTTGCTCCACTGACTCTCCCTCCTCCTCGTCCTCTGAGACCCTCCTCCGACTCTTTCCGCTGGAGAGGGAGTGGTCTCCTTACGCACATTCTTTTCTGCTCGTGTGGGCGGTGTAATTCTAATTTGAAGTTCCTCCATAGTTTTGGAAAACCACCATTTCTCAGGGTCCACAGGTTATCCACAGGATAACAATGGGATATGATGAAGCATCGGTGGATTTGCACCAATCGGTCAAAGCTTTTCCGGCCTCCCAGCATGTGACGGGCCCGACCATATATCTCCGCCTCCTGGCTCAGGCAAATCAGTTTTTTGTTTGGTGCGGCAGGAGCCGGACCATGGTCAGAAGGCTGCTGGTTTTTAGCAGCCCTAAGCTTTCTTATTTTATTTTTGTAGTCTTACTATTTTTTTCTTTAGTGATCTTTCTAAACAGCGTCTTATACGTACCTTAGAAAGAGTCGCTCCAACAACTCTCTGTCGGGTCGCGACAACGCTTACTCACGAGCACAGTGCTGTTTCGGCGGGTGTCTGTGTCGGATATACTAGCAGGTCCAGCAGACATTACCAGGCTGTGGCTAGAGCACAGGGAGAAGGTAAGACATCTGTTCTGCTTAGTAGGGGAATACAGACACAGCCGCACTGTTCTGGGAGGAGACTACCAAACAGTCGCTGACGTGGCAGCCTCCCCGGGTGCACCAACGCTAGGCCTTAGAGATCAGAGGCTCCAGGAATAGTATGAGGCCGTGATCCCTTGGGTTGATGTCAGCAGTGGGGAGTCAGACGCTCTCCTGGTCGCCCCTCCTCTCCGGTTCATGACCAGTTTCCTCCGAGTCTCCCGCCATGAACTGTTTCCCGCTTCCGTCTCAGACGCTGTACACGAGGGGACCCAGTCGCAGCATGGGCTGCTGTGTGACTGGTGCGTCTGTGTTCGCTGAGCGTCTGTTCACTATAGGTGCATGGAGCTGCAGTGTACACTAGTAGCGCCTGGATCCGCTCAGCGTTCGCTAACATATTGATTGGTCCTGGAAGCGAGGCGAGTCTCCCTGTATCCCACTCTACTGAGTAAGGGTAATGCAGCACTAAGTATCTACCCTTTTCAGTAGGAACAGTTAGATAAGTGCCTATTGCATATGACAAGAAAAAGGTTTTGCAACTGCGCCTGGAAAGTATATGAATTGGCAATGTTTGGTAATATACCTGTTTTATTAAATAATCAGGGTAAGCTACATAAATAGTAATGCAAAGACAAGTGCTGTTTTCTAGTAATAAGGAAAAATGAGAAAAGAAGAAAGAGATGGAGAAGAAAAATAATAATGAAATATAGCAAAGATGATAAACAACAATGCTAACAAAAGTTACAAAAAACCAGAAGGTTTGGAAAAATTGTATATGCGTGCATACACAAAATACTGTGAAATCTAGGCAATCGTCCAAGTGTTGTGCTGGAAAGGAGCGTGGCATCCCACCTCCTTATTAACGCACTTAATGTTTGAGAAATTGTCTGTAACTGTATTCCTCCACACAGTTCTGGTTTAATAAGTGCTCCAAAGTGAATTAACGTTCCTCTGTGTTATACTGTAGATAAGTCTATTGCAAGCAATGATGCGAAGCATGTGTCCTTTATGGGATTCTTTATTCCAGCAGTGTTTAGGTGAAAGGGGTACCCCCGGTGGGTAAACGGGGGGAATCTCAGAGGGATCGGTAATAAATAGCTCCGGACTGGCCGCTGTCTGACCTCCGTCTGGAATAGTGAAAAAGCACCTGTTAATACAGACGCCATCCACCAGCCCGATCGAAGGGACGCGGTCCTGTCTCTGAGGGGGAAAGTGACACCGGCTTAGAGACCCGAAACGGGACTGTCCGACGTGTACTCCCCCCTTTACAGAGCTGTTACCTGTGTCTCCTGTGATCGTATCTCGGCGTCCGTCTCCACTCAGCTTCACCATGCGTCCTTCGGCTCCTGGTGCTGAATCTCCTTCCTGGTTGTCGGGACTTGCGGTCACGTGACTCCGAGCTCCGTTCTATTCTCTGCGCGCCTCCGGAGTCGCTTGCACGCCAGAAGTGCTGAGATCATAGATTGAAATCACTCGGAGCGGTGTCTGATGTTACCACGTCACCTTCGGCAAGCTGCACCCAACATGTTTGGCTGTTAATCCAACTTTGTTGCAGTGGTGTTTAATCTTGTGACTTGAAGAAACACCAGTTAACCCCGGGAATGCTGGAGTCAAAGCAACAATTCCTCTTCTTACATTCCGCTGCACTTATTGTGGGGTGGCCGCAATCCCTCCTGCTGTACGGCTCCACATTACATTGTTTCTTGTCACTTGCCTTTGTCAGTGCCAAATACATAGGGCTTAATCATTAAGCCCTATGTATTTGGCACTGACAAAGGCAAGTGACAAGAAACAATGTATTAACAGGTGCTTTTTCACTATTCCAGACGGAGGTCAGACTGCGGCCAGTCCGGAGCTATTTATTACCGATCCCTCTGAGATTCCCCCCGTTTACCCACCGGGGGTACCCCTTTCACCTAAACTCTGCTGGAATAAAGAATCCCATAAAGGACACTTGCTTAGCATTATTGCTTGCAATAGACTTATCTACAGTATAACACAGAGGAACGTTAATTCACTTTGGAGCACTTATTAAACCAGAACTGTGTGGAGGAATACAGTTAGACAATTTCTCAAACATTAATGTGCGTTAATAAGGAGGTGGGACGCCACGCTCCTTTCCAGCACAACACTTGGACGATCGACTTGATTTCACAGTATTTTGTGTATGCACGCATATACAATTTTTTCAAACCTTCTGGTTTTTTGTAACTTTTGTTAGCATTGTTGTTTATCATCTTTGCTATATTTCATTATTATTTTTCTTCTCCATCTATCTTCTTTTTTCTTTTCTCATTTTTCCTTATTACTAGAAAACAGCACTTGTGTTTGCATTACTATTTATGTAGCTTACCCTGATTATTTAATAAAACAGGTATATTACCAAACATTGCCAATTCATATACTTTCCAGGCGCAGTTGCAAAACCTTTTTCTTGTCATTATATTGTGAGGTTGTGGGTTTAGCCTCATTTGCAATTTTGCTGCCACAACCGATACCCAAGGAAGGTGAGCGCAGGATATAACTATTTGTCTATCCTATTGCATATGAGTCTGTATACATTTTACTGTTTCTTTTGCAATGCGTCAGAATACGTTAGATCTGTTTAAACATGATGCAGTAATATGTTCTCCTACAAACTTAAAATGTAGTTGATGTGCTCATATTGCTTATTATACTAATGTATAACGTGACTCACTGCTAGTATGATTGCTGACTTTACTATATTTCTGTCAGTTTTCTTAATTCCGATCCTCAATGCTGGTGCATGGGTAGGGTCGGATTGTATGTCACTTTAAGAAGCTTAAAGTGATTACAGTCACAAATTGTGTAGTACACCGTGGAAGTGTTGATTATTTATCATGTCTAAGAGCGGCAAAGTTGAGGAAGGTACACTCACAGCAACACAAACACTCATATCATGCTTTTCTTGCAAAGCTGTGTTATCCTCTCAGGATCTGGTTCAGGATGGTTTGTGTGCAAATTGTTTTAGCTTTCACCAGGGGTTATTGAAAAATACAAGGCAGATTCAGGTGCAGATGGATCCACCTTGGGCTATGTTTGCACAGACTTTATACAGTATAGCTGAACAGATAATTCCTCCAACGCCTGTACCAGGGATAGCTTACATTATTAACCCTTACATGCAGCTCCCCACCTATGGTGTATCACTTCCTGCAGCAGCCTCTCAAAAGAATCAAGCTGATAAGCCGGTGGTAAGTAAATCTTCACCCTCACAGGCTACACATGATTCAGATGAGGATTCATCAGAAGATGAAAGCTCAATTAATTCTACTTTGGCATACGAAGAGGAGGAGGAAGGTCTCGGCTCAGTGGATATAGCGGAGTTAATTAAAGCTATGAAAGCCATTCTATCCTTTGTGGATTCAGCAGAGCCTGTTGTTAAAAACCAAGGCACCTGTGTTTAAACGTCCCAAAACAGTTAAGACTGAGTTTCCAGGGTCGGATCAGCTGACTGAAATCATGGAAGAGGCTTGGGCTTCGCCCAATAAGAAGTTTAGAATTCCTAAGAAATGGAATTCCAATTATCCTCTTCCAGCTGGGGATTGTTTAAGAAGAGAGGTGGCTCCTAAAGTAGATACACATGTAATTCGATTAGTGCGAAAATCTACATTACCTTTGCCTTCAACATCATTAAATGATGTCACGGATAGGAGAGTGGATGGTTTTCGAAAAACTATTTTTTCCCTGTCTTTGGCAGTCATAAGGCCAGCCATGGCTTCAGCTTGGATGGCAAAGGCAGTGGCTGCCTGGGCTGATGCATTGGAGGGGGATTTTTCAATAGCATCTAGAGAGCAAAAATCCCATATAGCACATATAAAACAGGCTGCAATGTTCTTGGAAGAAGTAGCATTGGATATGAGTACTGTTGCCTCCAGGGCATCAGCTTCAACAATAGCTGCTCGCAGAGCAGTTTGGCTACGTACGTGGAAAGCTGATTCTGAATTTAAGACTGTTTTGGAATCTTTGCCCTTTTCTGGAGATATTCTTTTTGGTAAAGAATTGACAGATATTCTGGAGTCAGAAGCAGACTCCAAGAAGGTCCAATTTCCTTCCACATACAATTTCAAACCTAAAGTTTCGGCTTTTCGGCCCTTTCGGTCTCCAGGAAAAACTAAAGGAAAAAGTGATGTCAAGCAGCCCCAATACAACAAGTCTGGTAAGACTAAAAAGCATTGGGCTGCCAGTGGACCGGATGGGAAAATAGATAAGCCATCAGCCTGATGGTGCGGGCCTCCACCTTGGGGACCCCAGCTAGTCCGCCCTGCATGTCAGTGCCGGCCTTCTCCCCGCCCTGCAGAAATCCAAAAGCATCGCACAGCGGTGATGCTTTTGCATCTCAGGGGTTACTCCCGGCCAGCGCAGCTCCTGCGGCTGGCCGGGAGAACCTCTTCACTGCCCCGGGTCGCAGCGGCTTCGTGTGACGTGGTGCAGCTGCCGCGACCCACCACCCCAAACGGTCCAGCCACGCCTGTGCTGGCCGTACCGCACCCCATAAACGGCGGCTTAACGCCACTGTCCAGCCCCCTCCCTCCCAGCGACCGCCTCTGCCTCAGAGGCGATCACTAGGCAACGACGGCCTTAGGCTGTCTGGCATGCGCCGGTGCGCTGCGGCGCATGCGCAGTTCCGACCCGAGCGCTGCGATAAACTGCAGCGAGCGATCGGGTCGGAATGGCCCCCATGATCTGTAGCCGAGAGCATGCATCTACTAGTTATTCAAAGTCATAGACATCTCCATTTCAACTTCACTTATGGCTGATGGGTGTTACTAGGGGGTATTGGGGGATACTCATAGAGACTGAGCTTAGAAGATGGCATGTAGGTGGAACTGCAGCTGTGCTGAGTTGTATGGTTTCACATGGATCTCTTGCATCAGGTGTAGACGCTGATAATGTCTCTGGATACATCTCTATCAATTTGGGTATGCCCTCTGTGTGTCTAAAAGCCATTTATAAAGAGGTGAGAAGTGAACATGGCACACACTGCATAAGGCTGGAAATGTACTTTGTTCCTTCACAATAACAACCTGGATATGGCTGCTAGCTGCAATAAGCAGGGGCCTTACTGGCTACATCTAACAGTGCCAATAATATACATTCAGATGATGTTATTAAATGGATAGACTAAAAATGCCGCCCACTACTATCTTTCTCATATGATTTTTGAGGTAACTCCTACATTATAGGGCAGGGCTGGCCAAACCGGTCCTCGAGATCTACCAACAGTTCATGTTTTCCAGGCCTCCTGGAGATCTGTAGAATGGTCAGTTAGGAATGAATGCAGCACATCTTAATTAGTAATGACTACACCTGTGCACTAGCTAGGTGGTCTGGAAAATGAGAACTGTTGGTAGATCTCGAGGACTGGTTTGGCCAGCCCTGTTATAGGGTATATTCAGTAAGAGTCGGAAACTGACGTTTTGTCAGAAAGACAGCAGTTTCAGACTGATTTAAGTTGGAAGGGGTTCCGACCTATTCAATATTGGATGTTTTTTCCCGACAAGTCAGGAATTCCTGACTTGTTGGAAAACACGTGGATCAGAGGAATAGCTGCCGATCCGCTTGCATCTGTCGGAAATGGGGCAAAATCCTAAAGGTTTTGGCCCCGTTTCCAACAATCTCAATCCGACTTTAAAATAAGTCGGATTGAGAAGATCAGATGGGGGAGAGGGGCGAGGGAGGGAGAGAGTATGCTTACCGGCGGGGGCAGCTGGAGCCGCGGTCGGTGGAAGACACGGCTCCTCTCTGATGGGCGTACCCCCGGCCAGGTTCCTCTCTCCCAGCAGCGCTATATGGCTACACAGGTCCCCGGCTTCTCGGCGGTGTTCCCTGGCTACACAGGCGGCTACACTTCTCTCTGGCTACACAGACGACTCCACGGCAGCGCTGCCTGGCTACACGGCTCCCCCGACTACACAGGTGGCTACATGGCTGTGTGCGGCTCCCTCCAGCAGCTCCCTGTAATCTCACACACGGGGAGCTGCGACAGCAGCATCACGGACGCAGGCCAAATCCGACAGTCTGATTGGGCTCAAATCAGAGAGTCAGATTTGGCCACTCAATTGAATAGGGCTCGTCAGATCCATTCAGACAAATGCATGTCGCAATGGATCCAACAGTAATTGAATATACCCTTATATCAGGATGTTCACCAGATGATTATCAGAGTACCAAGTTGCTCATCTCTCTGCACCACATGTGCTTTCCAGATTACATATTTTATATTGCTGCTGCTTTATTATTATCCTAATACTATGATCTGCTGTATAATAGAGTATAGATAGCCAAGGCAGGCAATGCAAGATTCTAGCATCAGATAGGATAAAGATACCTGCCAAGAATCATTTCTCATAAGCATATTTATGATACATGTATGTTGCTGTAAAATGTATTTAGAGCAAACCTTTTATTCAACACTGTCTTGAAGCTCGTCACTGAGACGTTTCCATTAGCACTTTGCCGGTGTGTAACAGGATGTGCAATGATCATTTCAGGTCTGCAATTGAAGAGGGAAAAGGGATCTACAACAACATTAAAAACTTTGTTCGCTTCCAGCTTAGCACGTAAGTACAACATTGCTCATGCTGTTGTAACCTGAAAGTCATTACACCAGCGAGACACGTGTATTTAGAATACTTAGTTGGTGTAATGTAAAACTGAGCTTGTAAAATGTTTGCTATAAGGAACACCTTACAACAGTGAGACACATGTCAATTAAACTATTCGCTGTTATGGACCGGTGGGACTGGTGCGGTGGATGTGTACAGTGTGTGTGTCAGGGGGCGACAACTTAGCTTGATGACCGTATCATGATGTCATTAAGCACCATCCCTTTTAAAATAAACTCTGCAGAATTTTGTACAAATGAGGAAATAGGGAAGTGAGCATTAAATATAATATAACCCCCTAAGAAGTTATTTTCTGGTGATCGTGTGTGATTACCAGAGACCTACCCAGTACTATTACCAGTTATTTATATAGCGCACACATATTCCGCAGCGCTTTACAGAGAATATTTGCCCATTCACATCAGTAGCTGCCTACAATCTATATTCCCTACCACATGTACACACACACATTCATGCTAGGGTTAATTTTGTTGGGAGCCAATTAACTTACTAGTATATTTTACAAGTACAAGGAGAATATACAAACTCCATACATTTAGGGCCATTGTGGGAATCGAACCCATGACCTCAGTGTTGTGAGGCAGTAATGCTAACCATTACACCATAGTGCAATTAATTTTGAAGTCCAGGGATGGGGGGAATATATCTGCAATCCTGGCTTCAATAAACTCGGGTAGCCTTATTTGAAAAAGGAGAACAGCCTTTTAAATGATGTGGCCCATGGTAGTTTTCTGGTGGCGACATTAGTCTGCACTGCAGAAATACTGGTAGAGGTGGCAGATGGGTGAGGGCACAGTGCGTTATTTCCCCAATCCTGGCACCTACACACTCAGGCCTCCTTCAGACAGTGTTGTCCTTTAGTAGTTCTTGTCTAATGACAATAACACCTATTTTCAAAATGGTTTGCATTTTGACGCCACATTAAAATTTTTAAGTGCCGATTTTATTATGAAAACATATTTGTAGAACAGCAAAGTGGTGATTAGGAGAAATAAAAGCACACATTTTTCTTTCCATTCATGTTCTTGCAAGTTTTTTTTTTTCTTTTTTTTTTTTTTTAAATGTACTTTGGTGCACATTTTGGGTAGTTTGTCCTTTGTGTGGATTTCCAGAAAGACATCCATATTTTCTTTTCTGCTGCGGGGTACACTGGGCTCCACAGGGAATAACATCGGGGTGTAGAGTAGGATCTTGATCCAAGGCACCAACAGGCTCAAAGCTTTGACTGTTCTCAAGATGCACTGCACCGCCTCCTCTATAACCCCACCTCCGTGCACAGGAGCTCAGTTTTGTAGTTGGTGCCATGCAGTAAGCAGGCATATAACAGAGGGGCTGCTCCAGCAGCCGTGAGAGAGCTTTCTAAGCGAAGATAGAAGACTTCAAGGGCTGCAGCAGTGATGGATGTCAGTCTGACATCTCCTGCTGCAGCTCCATCACCTCCCCCAGTGGCGCTGTATACTCCCGCGCCCTGGTAGCTGGGTACTTACAGCGGAGGCTCCGTTTTGCTCCCCGTTAGTCACACATTTGCCGAAGTTCTCCTGGATCGCGTGGCCGCACTCAGGGAGGAGGTAAGTTGGTCCCCTAGGCTGGTCCCGCTGAAATCACGGTCTGGCGCGGCGTGGACACTGTGGTCGGGCAGGGACTCCACTAAACCACAAGGGCAAGGGCACAGGTCGGTTGTTTCCTCATAAAAAACGTTTTTTTTATTACAGCCCATAGTACAAGTGGTGAGGTCCAGCAGGGGGATAAGGCTTAGACCTTTAGCCCTTCCCCCAGCCCCAAGGCGCCATTTACAGTAATGTTCCCGCCTTGGAGCTGCATATATCTCTCTCCCTCACTCCCGGTCAGTGTTTGGGTGCCATTACACAGAGCAGCACTGTTCTTGGGACTGTTTGGGCAAATCCTCCTTTGTAAAGCCGCCTGCATGTCAGCACTGTGCATTTTACAAGACACTTAAGTATTCTACATGTCTGTTGACAGTGTTCGTTAAGAAACAGTGCATTTGGTCAGGGTTATATAGTACAAGTACCCTGTGATATACATACAGTCTTTACTGTGCATTGATATATCTACGAATTATTTAGCTATACTGAGTATTACTTTGTATTGCTAGTCCATTGCAGTTTTATTGCATGTCCTATTTACTGCATTGTACATTGTGACTCTATGTGTGTGCATGTAGCTACTGTATGACCTCCATTTCGTGTCTCTCACTCAGATTGCTATCCCTATATTCTATGACCTGAGGGGGCTCAGTGCGTCAGGTTTATTATCTGATATAGGCGTCTCACAAGATATACTCGTGTGTGTTTCTTTGTGATCTTTAGTCGTCATATACCTCTTGAATTCCCTGTTTGCGGAATATATAAGCTGCACAGGGACTGCTTGTCGGATATATTGCTGCTGATATTGTACTGTGTTGCCTGAGATTGTGCTTTTAGCTATGTCAGCTACAGGGGGCAACAGAGCTGGAGCTGATCCCAGAGTGTGTGGGGTGATGCTGCAGGCATGTTTGAGGAAAACTTGTCAGCAGAGAGTTCAGGTTCTGGGGGTTCCCTACCCCCCAGTGGAATAGTGGCAACGGGGGTTCAAAATGACCCACCTTGGGTTACGTTTTCCTCTATATTAACTATGCTTGTAACTAAACTTACGTCCCCTATGGGATCTCCTGTGCCGGTACAACAGATTATGGTCCCTGCAGTTAATCCGCCCTGGGCAGATCAAATCTCCAGTCAGTTACAGCAATTAAACCAGTCACTGTCTAAAAAGAAATCTGACTCTGGCCCGCCTAAGACCAAGGGGTCATCTAATCGGGCCATTACTTCCTCACAGTCTACCACTGTCCCAGACACTTCATCTGATGAGGATGGTGTTTATACTGACCCCTCAGATTCTGATCCTGATAGTTCTGATGGGGAGGCTGGTTCGCAGGTAGATGTTCCTGACTTGTTGGAGGCGATCAGGATGATTCTTTAGATCGCTGCTGATGCCGTTCCTAAGAAACCGGACAGGTTCAAACATAAGAAAGTGGTTAAGCAAGTTTCTCTGACGTCCTAAGTGGATGCTGGGACTCCGTAAGGACCATGGGGAATAGCGGCTCCGCAGGAGACTGGGCACAACTAAAGAAAGCTTTAGGACTACCTGGTGTGCACTGGCTCCTCCCACTATGACCCTCCTCCAGACCTCAGTTAGAATCTTGTGCCCGGCTGAGCTGGATGCACACTAGGGGCTCTCCTGAGCTCCTAGAAAGAAAGTATATTTTAGGTTTTTTATTTTACAGTGAAATCTGCTGGCAACAGACTCACTGCAGCGAGGGACTAAGGGGAGAAGAAGCGAACCTACCTGACTGGTGGTAGTTTGGGCTTCTTAGGCTACTGGACACCATTAGCTCCAGAGGGATCGACCGCAGGACCCGACCTTGGTGTTCGGTCCCGGAGCCGCGCCGCCGGCCCACTTACAGAGCCAGAAGCAAGAAGTGTTCCGGAAAATCGGCGGCAGAAGACTTCTGTCTTCAACAAGGTAGCGCACAGCACTGCAGCTGTGCGCCATTGCTCCTCATGCACACCTCACACTCCGGTCACTTATGGGTGCAGGGCGCTGGGGGGGGGGGGGCGCGCCCTGAGGGCAATATGAGACACCTTGGCTGGCAAATCATCACAATATATAGTCACAGGGCTATATATGTGATAAATTACCCCTGCCAGAATCCATGAAAAAAGCGGGAGAAAAGTCCGCCGAAAAAGGGGCGCCACACTGGCGCCATTTTTTCTTCACAGTGCAGCTGGAAGACAGCTCCCCAGGCTCTCCCCTGTAGTTTTCAGGCTCAAAGGGTTAAAAAGAGAGGGGGGGCACTAAATTTGGCCGCAATATGTGTATACAAGCAGCTATTGGGGTAAAAATCACTCAGTTATAGTGTTAATCCCTGCATTATATAGCGCTCTGGTGTGTGCTGGCATACTCTCTCTCTGTCTCCCCAAAGGACTTTGTGGGGTCCTGTCCTCAGTCAGAGCATTCCCTGTGTGTGTGCGGTGTGTCGGTACGGCTGTGTCGACATGTTGGATGAGGAAGGTTACGTGGAGGCGGAGCAGAGGCCGATAAATGGGATGTCGCCCCCTGTGGGGCCGACACCAGAGTGGATGGATAGGTGGAAGGTATTAACCGACAATGTCAACTCCTTACATAAAAGGCTGGATGACGTAACAGCTGTGGGACAGCCGGCTTCTCAGCCCGCGCCTGCCCAGGCGTCTCAAAGGCCATCAGGGGCTCAAAAAACGCCCGTTACCTCAGATGGCAGACACAGATGTCGACACGGAGTCTGACTCCAGTGTCGACGAGGTTGAGATATATACACAATCCACTAGGAACATCCGTTGCATGATCTCGGCAATTAAAAATGTGTTACACATTTCTGACATGAACCCAAGTACCACATAAAAGGGGTTTTATTTTTGGGGAGAAAAAGCAGCCAGTGTTTTGTTTCCCCATCAGATGAGTGAATGAAGTGTGTAAAGAAGCGTGGGTTCCCCCGATAAGAAACTGGTAATTTCTAAAAAGTTACTGATGGCGTACCCTTTCCCGCCAGAGGATAGGTCACGTTGGGAGATATCCCCTAGGGTGGATAAGGCGCTCACACGTTTGTCAAAAAAGGTGGCACTGCCGTCTTAGGATACGGCCACCTTGAAGGAGCCTGCTGATAAAAAGCAGGAGGCTATCCTTAAGTCTGTATATACACACTCAGGTTCTATACTGAGACCTGCAATTGCCTCAGCATAAATAGTGCTGCTGCAGCGTGGTCTGATACCCGTACAGATAATATTAATACCCTAGACAGGGATAATATTTTGCTAACGTAGAGCATATTAAAGACGTCGTCTTATATATGAAGGATGCACAGAGGGATATTTGCCGGCTGGCATCCAGAATTAATGCAATGTCCATTCTGCCAGGAGGGTATTAGAGACCCTGCAGTGGACAGGTGATGCTGCCTTTAAAAGGCACATGGAGATTCTGCCTTATAAGGGTGAGGAATTGTTTGGGGATGGTCTCTGGGACCTCGTATCCACAGCAACAGCTGGGAGAAAATTTTTTACCTCCGGTTTCCTCACAGCCTAAGAAAGCACTGTATTTTCAGGTACAGTCCTTTCGGCTTCAGAAAAGCAAGCGGGTCAATGGCGCTTCCTTTCTGCACAGAGACAAGGGAAGAAGGAAAAAGCTGCACCAGACAGCCAGTTCCCAGGATCAAAAATCTTCCCCCGCTTCCTCTGAGTCCACCGCATGACGCTGGGGCTCCACAGGTGAAGACAGGTGCGGTGGGGGCGCGTCTCGGGAACTTCAGGGACCAGTGGGCTTGCCCACAGGTGGATCCCTAGGTTCAGCAAGTAGTATCACAGGGATACAGGCTGGAGTTCGAGGCGACTCCCCCTCGCCGTTACCTCACATCAGCCTTGCCTGCTGCCCTCGGAGAAAGGTAGTACTGGCGGCAATTCACAAGCTGTACTTCCAGCAGGTGAAATCAAGGTACCCCTCCTTCAACAAGGCCGGGGTTACTATTCCAAAATGTTGTGGTACCGAAACCAGACGGTTTGGTGAGACCCATTCTAAAATTGAAATCCTTGAACACTTATATACGAAGGTTCAAGTTCAAAATGGAATCGCTCAGGGCGATTATTGCAAGCCTGGAGAATTTCATGGTATCACTGGACATCAAGGATGCTTACCTGCATGTCCCTATTTACCCTCTTCACCAGGAGTACCTCAAAATTGTGGTACAGGATTGTCCTTACCAATTCCAGACGTTGCCGTTGGTCTGTCCCCGGCACCGAGGGTATTTACCAAGGTAATGGCCGAAATAATTATCCCGTACTTGGACGATCTCCTTATAAAGGCGAGGTCCAGGGAGCAGTTGTTCATCGGAGTAGCACTATCTCGGGAAGTGCTACAACAGCACGGCTGGATTCTGAATATTCCAAAGTCGCAGCTGGTTCCTACGACGCGTCTACTGTTCCTGGGTATGGTTCTGGTCACAGAACAGGATAAAAAGGGTTTCTCCCGGAGGAGAAGTCCAAGGAGTTGTCGTCTCTAGACAGAGACCTCCTAATACAAATACAGGTGTCGGTGCATCAATGCACGCGAGCCCTGGGAAAGATGGTAGCTTCTTACGAAGAAATTCCATTCGCCAGGTCCCATGCAAGGATCTTCCAGTGGGATCTGTTGGACAAGTGGTCCGGGTCGCATCTTCAGATGCATCGGCGGATAACCCTGTCTCCAAGGGCCAGGGTGTCGCTGTTGTGGTGGCTGCAGAGTGCTCATCTTCTAGGGGGCCGCAGATTCGGAATACAGGACTGGGTCCTGGTGACCACGGATGCCAGCCTTTGAGGCTGGGGGGCAGTCACACAGGGAAGAAACTTCCAAGGCCTATGGAAAAGTCAGGAGACTTCCCTACACATAAATATTCTGGAACTAAGGGCCATTTACAATGCCCTAAGTCAGGCTAGACCCCTGCTTCAACACCGGCCGGTGCTGATCCAGTCAGACAACATCACGGCGGTCGCTCATGTAAACCGACAGGGCGGCACAAGAAGCAGGATGGCGATCGCAGAAGCCACAAGGATTCTCCAATGGGCGGAAAATCATGTGTTAGCACTGTCAGCAGTGTTCATTCCCGGAGTGGACAACTGGGAAGCAGACACGACCTCCACCCGGGAGAGTGGGGACTTCACCCAGAAGTCTTCCAAATGATTGTACACCGTTGGGAAAGGCCAGAGGTGGACATGATGGCGTCCCGCCTCAACAAAAAGCTACAAAGATATTGCGCCAGGTCAAGGGACCCTCAGGCGATAGCTGTGGACGCTCTGGTAACACCGTGGGTGTACCAGTCGGTGTATGTGTTCCCTTCTCTACCTCTCATACCCAGGGTAATGAGAATAATAAGAAGGAGAGGAGTAAGAACTATACTCATTATTCCGGATTGGCCAAGAAGAGCTTGGTACCCAGAACTCCAAGAAAGGATCTCAGAGGACCCATGGCCTCTGCCGCTCAGACAGGACCTGCTGCAGCAGGGGGCCTGTCTGTTCCAAGACGTACCGCGGCTGCGTTTGACGGCATGGCGGTTGAACGCCGGATCCTGAAGGAAAAGGGCATTCCGGAGGAAGTTATCCCTACGCTAATTAAAGCTAGGAAAGAAGTGAACGCAAACCATTATCACCGCATATGGCGGAAATATGTTGCGTGCTGTGAGGCCAGGAAGGCCCCAAAGGAGGAATTTCAGCTAGGTCGATTTCTGCACTTCCTACAGTCAGAGGTGACTATGGGCCTAAAATTGGGTTCCATTATGGTCCAGATTTCGGCTCTATCGATTTTCTTCCAAAATAGAACTAGCTTCACTGCCTGAAGTTCAGACTTTTGTTAAGGGAGTGCTGCATAGTCAGCCCCCGTTTGTGCCTCCAGTGGCACCGTGGGATCTCAACGTGGTGTTGGATTTCCTGAAGTCGCATTGGGTTGAGCCACTTAAATCCGTGGAGCTACAATACCTCACGTGAAAAGTGGTCATGCTGTGGGCCTTGGCGTCGGCCAGGCGTGTATCAGAATTGGCGGCTTTGTCATGCAAAAGCCGTTATCTGATTTTTTATATGGATAGGGCGGAATTGAGGACTCGTTCCCAATTCCTTCCTAAGGTGGTATCAGTTTTTCATGTGAACCGACCTATTGTGGTGCCTGCTGCTACTTGGGACTTGGAGGATTCCAAGTTACTGGACGTAGTCAGGGCCCTGAAAAGTATATGTTTCCAGGACGGCTGGAGTCGGGAAAACTGACTCGCTATTTATCCTGTATGCACCCAACAAGCTGGGTGATCCTGCTTCTAAGCAGACTATTGCTCGCTGGATCTGTAGCACGATTCAACTTGCACATTCTGCGGCTGGACTGCCGCACCCTAAATCTGTAAAAGCCCATTCCACGAGGAAAGTGGGCTCTTCTTGGGCGGCTGCCCGAGGGGTCTCGGCTTTACAATTTTGCCGAGCTGTTACTTGGTCGGGTTCAAACATTTTTGCAAGAGTCTACAAGTTTGATACCCTGGCTGAGGAGGACCTAGAGTTTGCTCATTCGGTGCTGCAGAGTCATCCGCACTCTCCCGCCCGTTTGGGAGCTTTGGTATAATCCCCATGGTCCTTACGGAGTCCCAGCATCCACTTAGGACGTCAGAGAAAATAAGATTTTACTCACCGGTAAATCTATGTCTCGTAGTCCGTAGTGGATGCTGGGCGCCCATCCCAAGTGCGGATTGTCTGCAATACTTGTATATAGTTATTGCCTAACTAAAGGGTTATTGTTGAGCCATCTGTTGAGAGGCTCAGTTATATTTCATACTGTTAACTGGGTATAGTATCACGAGTTATACGGTGTGATTGGTGTGGCTGGTATGAGTCTTACCCGGGATTCAAAATCCTTCCTTATTGTGTCAGCTCTTCCTGGCACAGTATCCTAACTGAGGTCTGGAGGAGGGTCATAGTGGGAGGAGCCAGTGCACACCAGGTAGTCCTAAAGCTTTCTTTAGTTGTGCCCAGTCTCCTGCGGAGCCGCTATTCCCCATGGTCCTTACGGAGTCCCAGCATCCACTATGGACTACGAGAAATAGATTTACCGGTGAGTAAAATCTTATTTTTACCTCACTCTGACCACATAGTGGACATACGTCAGGAATTGTGGGAAACTCCAGGTAAGAAATTCACACCTCACAAGAAGATGCTGGCTCGCTATCCTCTTGCTGCGGAGCTAAGTAAAAATTGGGAAACACCACCGCCAGTGGATTCGCAAGTGGCGCGGCTGGTAGTATCCTCAGCTCTGCCTGTGACTACCGTCACATCTCTGAAGGAACCGACGGATAAGCGCGTGGAGGGTTGTTTAAAGGCAATTTACACCCTAACTGGTGCTGCGCATAGGCCCACTATTGCAGCAACTTGGGCTGCAGAGGCCATTGAGGCGTGGGCCCAGGAGTTGGAGGCAGAGTTGCTTTCCAGTGCTTCCGATCACGCTAGACAATGCCTGTCGTATATCGTCACAGCTTCACATTATGTGAAGGAGGCGGCTTCTTATGCTGGTATTCTGGCGTCCAAGGTTTCTACTACATCTATCCTGGCTCGCTGGATTCTTTGGTTGCGGTCCTGGTCCGTTGATCTGGACTCCAAGAAAACACTGGAGGTGCTCCCTTTTAAGGGAGACATTCTTTTTGGAGAAGACCTCAACAAGATAGTGGCTGACTTAGATCTTCTAAAACTGCATGTCTGCCTAGTACTGCTCCTTCGGCGCCGAAGGCTAAGAGTACTTCCTCTCGTTCCTTTCGTCTTCCGGGAAAAGCAAAAGGTCAGGCATACCCGAAACACGGTCCCACTTCCAAACCTACTAAGCCCAAACGTGCCTGGGCTGCCCGTCAGCCTGCTTCCAAAACTGACGAGCATGATGGGGCAGGCCTCGCCCTGGGGGATCCCAGGGTGGGGGGCCGACTTCTAGGGTTCACCTAGGGATGGTTGAAGACCACTTCCGATGCCTGAGTACGGGAAGTCGTCACTCGAGGTCCTTCAAGAAACGTCCCCCTCATCGATTTTGACTTACAGACGTCCCTTCGGATCAGATGAGGGCAAAAACTCTTCATTCGGTGGTACAGTCCCTCCTGGACACAGGAGTGGTAGTACAAGTGCCTCTGGCTCAGAGAGGCAAGGGGTACTCTTCACTGTTCCTAGTCCCGAAACCGAATGGGTCTTCCCGGCCCATTGTCAACCTCAAGTCCTTGAACAAATTTGTCAGGGTTTCCAAGTTTCATATGGAAACCCTTCGCTCTATTGTTCTTGCCTTGGAACATGGGGATTATATGGTCTCCCTGGACATACAGGATGCTTACCTGCATTTTCCTATTGCAATGTCGCATCAGCAGTACCTGAGGTTTGCTGTGGGCAACCTCCATTACCAATTTCGGGCGTTACCTTTTGGCTTGACCATGGCTCCGCGAGTTTTTACCAAGGTCATGGTGGTAATGACGGCTGTACTCCGCTGTCAAGGGGTCAGGATCCTACCGTATCTGGACGACTTGTTGATCCTGGCAAATTCCCCAGAAGTTCTCCTACGCCATCCGGATCTGACTATCCAGTTTCTGCAAGCCCACGGGTGGCTCATCAACTGGAAGAAATCTTCCCTAATCCCTGCGCAGAGCATGGTGCACCTGGGAGCGTTGTTGGACACCTGCAACCAGCGGTTGTTCATGTCTCAGGAGAAGGTCCTGAAGCTTCAGGACAAGATTCAATACTTCCTATCTCGTCTGCAAGTGTCAATACATTTGGCGATGCAAGTGCTAGGTCTCGTGGTGTCTGTTTTTGACATGGTGCAGTACACTCCATTCCATTCACTCCCTCTGCAGAAACGGATTCTTGCTAAATGGGACGGCCTGCTTCACCGGATCAGGTCTCACATGAACTCCTTGTCTCCGGAAGTCCGTCTGTCACTGAGCTGGTGGCTGCAGGACCGACGTTTGAGCTGGGGTCGTCCCTTCTGGATCTCCAACTGGGTCCTTCTGACGACGGATGCCAGTCTGAGAGGCTGGAGCAACACTTCCTTCAGGGTCGGTGGACCAAGGAGGAATTTCGCCTTCAAATAAACATTCTGGAACTGCGGGCGGTGTTCAACGCGCTGAACCTGGCCCAGCATCTTATTCAGAAGAGACCTGTTCAGGCACAGTCAGACAACGCCACCACAGTGGCGTACATAGATCATCAAGGCGGCACTCAAAGCCGCCTGGCAATGAGGGAAGTATCAAGGATTCTTCAGCGGGCGGAATGCCATCTACCAGCCATATCGGTGGTGGTCATTCTGGGGGTCCTCAACTGGGAAGCGGACTTTCTCAGTCGTCAGGACGTGCACGCCGGGGAGTGGAGCCACCATCCAGAAGTATTTCAACTCCTCGTGGACAAGTGGGGCACTCCAGATGTAGATCTGATGGCGTCTCGACACAACCACAAGGTTCTGGTCTTCGGAACAAGAACAAGGGCTCCTCATGCAGCGTTCGTGGACGCACTGGCAATCCCGTGGAACTTTCAGTTGCCATATGTGTTCCCTCCCTACTGCCCAGAGTGATAAGGAAGTTCAAACAAGAAGGCGGCATACTACTTCTGATTGCTCCTGCGTGGCCCAGACGGCATTGGTTCTCAGACCTCCAGGGCCTCTCGCTAGGCGTCCCCTTCTACTTCCACAACGAACAGACCTCCTCATTCAGGGCCCTTGTGTGTACCAGGATCTGACCCGACTGGCTTTGACGGCGTGGCTCTTCAAGCTTCCGTACTGAGGGCCAAAGGTTTTTCTGAGGCGGTCATTCAAACTATGTTGAAGGCCCGTAAGCTGGCTTCTGCTCTGATTTACCATAGGGTCTGGAATTCTTACTTTGCTTGGTGCGCAAATAACAATCATGACGCTTACAAGTTTAATACAGCCAAACTTTTGGCTTTTCAACAGCAAGGCCTGGACTTAGGTCTTCGTCTAGCGTCTCTCAAGGTTCATATTTCTGCCTTGTCGGTATGGTTTCAGAGAAAAATTGCATCTCTGCCTGATGTTCATACCTTCACTCAGGGTGTATTGCGCATTCAGTCTCCTTATGTCCCACCTGTGGCCCCTTGGGATTTGTCTGTGGTCTTGGAGGCCTTGCAAGAATTTCCATTTGAACCTCTTGCATCCGCAGATCTTAAGTGGTTTCCCTTAAGGTCTTGTTTCTGCTAGCCATTGCCTCTGCTAGATGCGTTTCAGACCTGGGTGCCTTATACTGTAAGTACCCCTATCTGATTTTTCACCGTGATCGGGCAGTTCTTAAAACGCGCCCTGGTTACCTACGGGATCCGGTCTGAAGATCGACAGTGTCTAGGTCGACGATGTTTAGGTCGACCACTATAGGTCGACATGGATGGAAGGTCGACAGGGTTTCTAGGTCGACATGTGCTAGGTCGACAGGTCTAAAGGTCGACATGAGTTTTTCACATTTTTTTTCTTTTTTTGAATTTTTTCATACTTAACGATCCAAGTGGACTACGATTGGAACGGTAAAGTGTGCCGAGCGAAGCGGTAGCGGAGCGAAGGCACCATGCCCGAAGCATGGCGAGCGAAGCGAGCCATGCGAGGGGACGCGGTGCACTAATTTGGGATCCCGGTCACTCTACGAAGAAAACGACAAAAAAAAAAAAAAAAATCATGTCGACCTTTAGACCTGTCGACCTAGCACATGTCGACCTAGAAACCCTGTCGACCTTCCATCCATGTCAACCTAGTGACTGTCGACCTATAGTGGTCGACCTAAACATTGTCGACCTAGACACTGTCGATTTGATGAACCACACCCCTTCCTTCCACCTTAACCAGGAGGTTGTGGTTCCTGTCTTTAATTCTCCGGAGTTGTCTTCTGGAGAGCGGTCTTTGGATGTGGTGCGGGCTCTCCGTATCTATGTGAAGACAACTGCTTCCATTCGGAAGTCTGAATCTCTCTTCGTAGTGTTTGGTTTTCACAAACGTGGCTGGCCTGCTAATAAGCAAACCTTGGCCAGATGGATTAGAATGGTGATTGCATTCTTATGTACAGGCTGGTCTTCCAGCTCCTGCTACCATTAAGGCCCATTCTACTCGGTCTGTTGGACCTTCTTGGGCGGCCTGCTGTCGTGCGACCCTTGAACAGTTGTGCAAGGCGGCTACGTGGTCCTCAGTGAAAACGTTCATAAGCTTCTATGCCTTCGATACTTCCGCCTCCCAGGATGCTTTCTTTGGACGCCGGGTTCTTGTGCCCACTACAGTGTCTCTCCTCCCATAAGGAACTGCTTTAGGACATCCCCGATGTTATTCCCTGTGGAGCCCAGTGTACCCCGCAGCAGAAAACGAGATTTATGGTAAGAACTTACCGTTGTTAAATCTTTCTGCGAGGTACTCTGGGTTCCACAAGGCGCCCACCCTGACTCACTTAGCTTCTTTGGGTTGGTATAGTATTAGCCTCTAACACCCTCTCCTGTCGTGAGTGTGTGGTGTATGTGGCTACTAACGATTGTCGTCTCTCTTACCTGCTACTGCATTGGACTGGTTGACAAAAACCGAGCTCCTGTGCACGGAGGCGGGGTTATAGAGGAGGCGGCGCTATGCATCTTGGTAACAGTCAAAGCTTTGAGCCTGTTGGTGCCTCGGATCAAGATCCTACTCTACACCCCGATGTTATTTCCTGTGGAGCCCAGTGTACCTCGCAGAAAGAGATTTAACAATGGTAAGTTCTTACCATAAATCACGTTATTTCTTCTCAGTCTTCTGGAGAAAAAAAAACCCAGATTAATTTATGAACTGATGCTGATTTTGAATTGTGACTAGCCCAAAAAGTGCCAACACATACTGTGTGCCAAATTAGGCTCCATATGCTTTGGTCACTGGAATGTTGACCAAATTTTTATTTTGTTTTAACGGGAGTGATACAGATTTAAGAAATTTTAGGATTGGGATTTTTCATGTATTGCTGTATCCATTGGTCTTTTACAGTTTTCTGACGAGGACTTCGGTGCATTTTAATTTTGAACCTAACTTTGGACGGTTAAATCAGTACTGCTGGGTACACACTAGGTTGATAGATCGGCTGTCTGGTCGATACGCCGACCTATCGGATGATCAGGAAGTACATACACACTTAGTGATCGTTGGCCTGATGTGTTGTGCCTGACGTCACAACTGGGCAGGCATTTACATGTGCCCCCCATTAGTGATGTCAATCACCAGCAGCCACTGCAGCAAGTGTACGGGTGGTCTGCAAACCGCCCATACACACAGCATGATGCACTGATATATCTGCAGATATATTGGCCATCGGCGGTGCTGTAGGGCCGATGCAATATGTCTGTGAACGACGTATATTGGGGGTACACACTGGCCGATGTGCCTGATGTATCCAGCTTAAATCATGACTTAATCACATTTTGAAAGAGGAATATTTTTATTGTACTAGCTGTGGTCGGTGGCTGTCGTGGTGGTGTTTTATATTCAGCTTCATCACCAGACACCCAGAACTGTACACAATAGCAGTCCATGTTTGGTTGGCAATTGCAATTGATCAGTCTCTTGAAAAGGGAAAAGTTGAAACATTAAGAAAAATGAGTTAAGTTGGATAAATACACCGAGTACAGTCTGTCACTAAGGTTTTCTTTGTTTTTTTAGGAGTATCGCTGCACTGACTTTAATATCTCTTGCAACATTAATGAACTTTCCTAACCCCCTCAATGCCATGCAGATATTATGGATTAATATAATAATGGATGGTCCTCCAGCTCAAAGGTAAGCATACCCTGTGCATCTAGATTCATCTCGAAAGTAACACAATTGAGCCATTATAATTTAATGATTTTGTGCTGATGGGGTGTGTAATGTACACATCTTAATAATTTGAATGATTATTTTATCTTTAAAAAAGATATGTAATAGAGCAAACATCTGCCCTATATTGTCTTTAGTTTCCCAAAAAAAAATGTAGAATGTATTAATAGTGAAGGAAAGTCCATCTGCAGTTATATCACAGTGATGAGGGCAATAAACCACACCTCATTTATCTATTGCAACTTTGCAAGCTGTACAGCAGCACTAAAAAGTATCTATCCCTCCCCTGTAATATCATCTGCCTGCAACATTGTTCCATCAGCTAGTGTCTGAACACCTGCAGAGAAGAGTACCAAATCAGATTTTAAGTGAGTGCTAGCCAAAGACCTGCTCTTATGTAACTAAGCTGGCCATACAATACCTGAAGAATATCTGTCCAACCATCCAACAGGTTGGCTGGTTTGAACTAAAATCTGTTAATGCATGGAAGCAATGACAATCAACCATTTGCTCACAAACACTGGAAAATGGACAAAAACAGTTGTCCAAATTGGTTAAATCCTTTTGATCTAACCATTTTTTTTTTGGATCAACAGCATTTAACCAATTTGAACAATATTATTCTGTCTATTTTCCAGTGTTTGCGAGCAAATAGTTTTGTCATTTGCTCTCATACATTAACAGATTTTCATTCCAACCAGATAACTGGTTGGAAGTTCAATAGATAATCTTAAGGTGTATGGCCGGGGTTCAATCTATTTGCAATTTGTCAAAAGGACCCGGATGTGAAGGCGGAAATTCTTTTCTTCCCTTAAAGCATTTTTATTTCTCTGACGTCCTAAGTGGAAACTGGGACTCGGTAAGGACCATGGGGAATAGCGGCTCCGCAGGAGACTGGGCACAACTAAAGAAAGCTTTAGGACTACCTGGTGTGCACTGGCTCCTCCCACTATGACCCTCCTCCAGACCTCAGTTAGAATCTTGTGCCCGGCTGAGCTGGATGCACACTAGGGGCTCTCCTGAGCTCCTAGAAAGAAAGTATATTTTAGGTTTTTTATTTTACAGTGAGATCTGCTGGCAACAGACTCACTGCAGCGAGGGACTAAGGGGAGAAGAAGCGAACCTACCTGACTGGAGATAGTTTGGGCTTCTTGGGCTACTGGACACCATTAGCTCCAGAGGGATCGAACACAGGACCCGACCTCGATGTTCGGTCCCGGAGCCGCGCCGCCGTCCCCCTTACAGAGCCAGAAGCATGAAGATGGTCCTGGAAATCGGCGGCAGAAGACCTCGGTCTTCAACAAGGTAGCGCACAGCACTGCAGCTGTGCGCCATTGCTCCTCATGCACACCTCACACTCCGGTCACTGATGGGTGCAGGGCGCTGGGGGGGGGGGGGGGGGCGCCCTGAGCAGCAATATAAACACCTTGGCTGGCAAATCATCACAATATATAGTCCCAGAGGCTATATATGTGATAAATACCACTGCCAGAATCCATGAAAAAAGCGGGAGAAAAGTCAGCCGAAAAAGGGGCGGGGCTATCTCCCTCAGCACACTGGTGCCATTTTTTCTTCACAGTGCAGCTGGAAGACAGCTCCCCAGGCTCTCCCCTGTAGTTTTCAGGCTCAAAGGGTTAAAAAAAGAGGGGGGGCACTAAATTTAGGCGCAATATGTGTATACAAGCAGCTATTGGGGGAAAAATCACTCAGTTATAGTGTTAATCCCTGCATTATATAGCGCTCTGGTGTGTGCTGGCATACTCTCTCTCGGTCTCCCCAAAGGACTTTGTGGGGTCCTGTCCTCAGTCAGAGCATTCCCTGTGTGTGTGCGGTGTGTCGGTACGGCTGTGTCGACATGTTGGATGAGGAAGGTTACGTGGAGGCGGAGCAGAGGCCGATAAAAGGGGATGTCGCCCCCTGTGGGGCCGACATCAGAGTGGATGGATAGGTGGAAGGTATTAACCAACAATGTCAACTCCTTACATAAAAGGCTGGATGACGTAACAGCTGTGGGACAGCCGGCTTCTCAGCCCGCGCCTGCCCAGGCGTCTCAAAGGCCATCAGGGGCTCAAAAAACACCCGTTACCTCAGATGGCAGACACAGATGTCGACACAGAGTCTGACTCCAGTGTCGACGAGATTGAGACATATACACAATCCACTAGGAACATCCGTTGCATGATCTCGGCAATGAAAAATGTGTTACACATTTCTGGCATGAACCCAAGTACCACATAAAAGGGGTTTTATGTTTGGGGAGAAAAAGCAGCCAGTGTTTTGTTCCCCCATCAGATGAGTGAATGAAGTGTGTAAAGAAGCGTGGGTTCCCCCGATAAGAAACTGGTAATTTCTAAAAAGTTACTGATGGCGTACCCTTTCCCGCCAGAGGATAGGTCACGTTGGGAGATATCCCCTAGGGTGGATAAGGCGCTCACACGTTTGTCAAAAAAGGTGGCACTGCCGTCTTAGGATACGGCCACTTTGAAGGAGCCTGCTGATAAAAAGCAAGAGGCTATCCTGAAGTCTGTATATACACACTCAGGTACTATACTGAGACCTGCAATTGCCTCAGCATGAGAATAGTGCTGCAGCAGCGTGGTCTGATACCCTGTCAGATAATATTAATACCCTAGACAGAGATAATATTTTGCTAACATAGAGCATATTAAAGACATCGTCTTATATATGAGGGATGCACAGAGGGATATTTGCCGGCTGGCATCCAGAACTAAGGCAATGTCCATTCTGCCAGGAGGGTATTAGAGACCCGTCAGTGGACAGGTGATGCTGACTTTAAAAGGCACATGGAGATTCTGCCTTATAAGGGTGAGGAATTGTTTGGGGATGGTCCTTTCGGCTTCAGAAAAGCAAGCGGGTCGAAGGCGCTTCCTTTCTGCACAGAGACAAGGGAAGAAGGAAAAAGCTGCACCAGACAGCCAGTTCCCAGGATCAAAAATCTTCCCCCGCTTCCTCTGAGTCCACCGCATGACGCTGGGGCTCCACAGGTGGAGACAAGTGCGGTGGGGGCGCGTCTCGGGAACTTCAGGGACCAGTGGGCTTGCCCACAGGTGGATCCCTAGGTTCTGCAAGTAGTATCACAGGGATATAAGCTGGACTTCGAGGCGACTCCCCCTCGCCGTTACCTCACATCAGCCTTGCCTGCTGCCCTCGGAGACAGGGAGGTAGTACTGGCGGCAATTCACAAGCTGTACTTCCAGCAGGTGAAATCAAGGTACCCCTCCTTCAACAAGACCGGGGTTACTATTCCAAAATGTTTGGGGTACCGAAACCAGACGGTTTGGTGAGACCCATTCTAAAATTGAAATCCTTGAACACTTATATACGAAGGTTCAAGTTCAAAATGGAATCGCTCAGGGCGATTATTGCAAGCCTGGAGAATTTCATGGTATCACTGGACATCAAGGATGCTTACCTGCATGTCCCTATTTACCCTCCTCACCAGGAGTACCTCAAAATTGTGGTACAGGATTGTCATTACCAATTCCAGACGTTGCCGTTGGTCTGTCCCCGGCACCGAGGGTATTTACCAAGGTAATGGCCGAAATAATTATCCCGTACTTGGACGATCTCCTTATAAAGACGAGGTCCAGGGAGCAGTTGTTCGTCGGAGTAGCACTATCTCGGGAAGTGCTACAACAGCACGGCTAGATTCTGAATATTCCAAAGTCGCAGCTGGTTCCTACGACGCGTCTACTGTTCCTGGGTATGGTTCTGGACACAGAACAAGAAAAAAGGGTTTCTCCCGGAGAAGTCCAAGGAGTTGTCGTCTCTAGACAGAGACCTCCTAATACAAATACAAGTGTCTGTGCATCAATGCACGCGAGCCCTGGAAAAGATGGTAGCTTCTTACGAAGAAATTCCATTCGGCAGGTTCCATGCAAGGATCTTCCAGTGGGATCTGTTGGACAAGTGGTCCGGGTCGCATCTTCAGATGCATCGGCGGATAACCCTGTCTCCAAGGGCCAGGGTGTCGCTGTTGTGGTGGCTGCAGAGTGCTCATCTTCGAGAGGGCCGCAGATTCGGCATACAGGACTGGGTCCTGGTGACCTTCGAGGCTGGGGGGGCAGTCACACAGGGAAGAAACTTCCAAGGAAAGTCAGGAGACTTCCCTACACATAAATATTCTGGAACTAAGGGCCATTTACAATGCCCTAAGTCAGGCTAGACCCCTGCTTCAACACCGGCCGGTGCTGATCCAGTCAGACAACATCACGGCGGTCGCTCATGTAAACCGACAGGGCGGCACAAGAAGCAGGATGGCGATGGCAGAAGCCACAAGGATTCTCCGATGGGCGGAAAATCATGTGTTAGCACTGTCAGCAGTGTTCATTCCCGGAGTGGACAATTGGGAAGCAGACTTTCTCAGCAGACACGACCTCCACCCGGGAGAGTTGGGACTTCATCCAGAAGTCTTCCAAATAATTGTACACCGTTGGGAAAGGCCACAGGTGGACATGATGGCGTCCCGCCTCAACAAAAAGCTAAAAAGATATTGCGCCAGGTCAAGGGACCCTCAGGCGATAGCTGTGGACGCTCTGGTAACACCGTGGGTGTACCAGTCGGTGTATGTGTTCCCTTCTCTACCTCTCATACCCAGGGTAATGAGAATAATAAGGAGGAGAGGAGTAAGAACTATACTCATTGTTCCGGATTGGCCAAGAAGAGCTTGGTACCCAGAACTCCAAGAAAGGATCTCAGAGGACCCATGGCCTCTGCCGCTCAGACAGGACCTGCTGCAGCAGGGGGCCTGTCTGTTCCAAGACGTACCGCGGCTGCGTTTGACGGCATGGCGGTTGAACGCCAGATCCTGAAGGAAAAGGGCATTCCAGAGGAAGTTATCCCTACGCTAATTAAAGCTATGAAAGAAGTGAACGCAAACCATTATCACCGCATATGGCGGAAATATGTTGCGTGCTGTGAGGCCAGGAAGGCCCCAACGGAGGAATTTCAGCTAGGTCGATTTCTGCACTTCCTACAGTCAGGGGTGACTATGGGCCTAAAATTGGGTTCCATTAAGGTCCAGATTTCGGCTCTATCGATTTTCTTCCAAAATAGAACTGGCTTCACTGCCTGAAGTTCAGACTTTTGTTAAGGGAGTGCTGCATAGTCAGCCCCCGTTTGTGCCTCCAGTGGCACCGTGGGATCTCAACGTGGTGTTGGATTTCCTGAAGTCGCATTGGGTTGAGCCACTTAAATCCGTGGAGCTAAAATACCTCACGTGGAAAGTGGTCATGCTGTTGGCCTTGGCGTCGGCCAGGCGTGTATCAGAATTGGCGGCTTTGTCATGCAAAAGCCCTTATCTGATTTTTTTATATGGATAGGGCGGAATTGAGGACTCGTTCCCAATTCCTTCCTAAGGTGGTATCAGTTTTTCATGTAAACCAACCTATTGTGGTGCCTGCGGCTACTTGGGACTTGGAGGATTCCAAGTTACTGGGCGTAGTCAGGGCCCTGAAAAATATATGTTTCCTGGACGGCTGGAGTCAGGAAAACTGACTCGCTCTTTATCCTGTATGCACCCAACAAGCTGGGTGCTCCTGCTTCTAAGCAGACTATTGCTCGCTGGATCTGTAGCACGATTCAACTTGCACATTCTGCGGCTGGACTGCCGCACCCTAAATCTGTAAAAGCCCATTCCACGAGGAAAGTGGGCTCTTCTTGGGCGGCTGCCCGAGGGGTCTCGGCTTTACAAATTTGCCGAGCTGTTACTTGGTCGGGTTCAAACACTTTGACAAGAGTCTACAAGTTTGATACCCTGGCTGAGGAGGGCCTAGAGTTTGCTCATTCGGTGCTGCAGAGTCATCCGCACTCTCCCGCCCGTTTGGGAGCTTTGGTATAATCCCCATGGTCCTTACGGAGTCCCAGCATCCACTTAGGACGTCAGAGAAAATAAGATTTTACTCACCGGTAAATCTATTTCTCGTAGTCCGTAGTGGATGCTGGGCGCCCATCCCAAGTGCGGATTGTCTGCAATACTTGTATATAGTTATTGCCTAACTAAAGGGTTATTGTTGAGCCATCTGTTGAGAGGCTCCGTTATATTTCATACTGTTAACTGGGTATAGTATCACGAGTTATACGGTGTGATTGGTGTGGCTAGTATGAGTCTTACCCGGGATTCAAAATCCTTTCCTTATTGTGTCAGCTCTTCCGGGCACAGTATCCTAACTGAGGTCTGGAGGAGGGTCATAGAGGGAGGAGCCAGTGCACACCAGGTAGTCCTAAAGCTTTCTTTAGTTGTGCCCAGTCTCCTGCGGAGCCGCTATTCCCCATGGTCCTTACGGAGTCCCAGCATCCACTACGGACTACGAGAAATAGATTTACCGGTGAGTAAAATCTTATTTTTTTCTCCAATCTAGGTTTTCTTTAGGTTATTTTCTTTTATTTAGGCTCCTTTGTGCCCTCGTGGTCTCGCTTCGCTCGCCACGCTTCGGGCCCTATGTCTTCCTCTGCTTTGCTCGCCCAGGTTACTTTTCCAAATAGATGGTGATATTGACCCAGTGCATTATGTGAAAGTTCCTTTCGGCGAAGGGGATATAGATGCTACCGTATGGCCAGCTTCACTCGTGGAGTCTATGGCATTTCCTTGGAACATTGATACATTTTGCGTGATCTTGCAGAATCGCACATAACTGCTTTTGATTGCTCCAGTGGGTGAATTTTGATGATGAAGTTTGAGGACAAGGCCATAGGTATACTGTTGACCAGGGATCAAGATGATCGTAGTCTTCCACATTGACCAGCTTGCCCCTCTCCATAAGTCAATAAACAATAATTGTTGCACGTGATTTAGCATTGACTGACCAGTGGTGGTAGTGTACATAATATTGTGTTGTCTTTTGTTACTTCAAAGGATGTACATTACAGGGACTAAAGTATGCAGACACCCACACATCACACAGCCATACATGTTTATCTGATTTCACAAACAATATAATATGGAATTGGTCTCCCTTTTGCTGCTATAATAGCCTCCTGTCTTCAGGAAAGTCTTTCCACTAGATTTTGGAAAGTTGCTTTGGAGATTTATACCTGTTTAGCTACAAGAGCATTAGTTAGTTCTGTCAGTGATGTTAGGTTATAAGTTATGACTCGCAGTCAATGTTCCAGTTCATCCTAAAGATGTTCACTGAGGTTCAGGTCAGGACTTTGTGCGGGCCAGCCAGGCTCTAACAAAAACCTCTGTGAACCATTGTTTGATGGACATGGGGGCATTGGCATGCTGAACATTAATGGGCCTTCCTCAAAATGTTGCCGCAAACTTGCAAACAAAGAATTCTCTAGAATGTCATAGTATAAAATAGCTTTAAGATTTCACTTCACTGGAAATAAGGGGGCTCAAACCATACCATGAAGAAACAGCATCAGACCATTATTCCTTCTCCAACAAACTCTACGGTTGTCAGGAAACTTTTATTGGCATCTACCAAACCCAGATTTGTCCCTCCAGGCTGCCAGGTGGTAAAGTGTGACTTGTCACTCCAGAGTCCAGTGGCAGAGTGCTGTACATGACTGTAACCAAAGTTTGGCATTGTGCATGGGTATTTAAGGCTTGTGTCCAGCTAATTAATCATGGAAACCCAATCTATGAAGAACCCAACCAACTATTGTTGAGTCAAAGTTGTATTCAGATGCAGGCTGGAATTTGCTAGTGAGTGTAGCAATTGCACCTAATCGCTGGGTGCTCCAATTATGGGACTTTGTGTTCTACAGTACATCTTCAAGATTAAGCTGTCCTTGCTCCTAGACATACTTCTGCTCCTCGGATGTTGTGTAACTACTGATCCCATTGTGCACTGCCAGCAGATAATTTACATGGTATAATGGGACTTGTAATTTTGCAAAACCTGGGTTATCACAGGTAGTCCAGGCTTGTCCCAGACTTTTTCACCTCCGAATAAAGCATTTATAGATAACCATGGCAGATGTAGTAAGGCAGGCATTTGTTGAACCGATTGTACAACAAATGTTCCTTTTATGCAATTGGTGTGGCCTAAATGGTCAAACACTAATTTGAAGTGGTGTAAACTTCGTTTTGGCCATGTAGGGTAGCTTATTGAACCTGTGAAATGTGGTATTTTGGCTAAAACAAAGGCTATTACTAGATTTGAAATGCACAATACCTCCCCATTTATTTCTCTTTTTTTTTTTTTTTGCCTGCCTTCTTTCATTCCTGTTTTCCTTAAGCCTTGGTGTGGAGCCGGTGGACAAGGATGTTATTAGGAAGCCACCAAGAAACCTTAAGGACAGTATTCTAACCAAGAACTTGATAATTAAAATTCTCATCTCTTCTATTATCATTGTGTGCGGTACTTTATTCGTCTTCTGGAGAGAGGTATGTTATGTCTGTCTGTATATGTGTGCGTATATTATACAACTTATGTACTTGTTACATTCCAATTTGTATAGACAACTAACCTTGTGCATTATTCCTTTTATGGGATATTTTTGTGAACCATTACTTTGTTATTGCGTGTGATCTGCTGTACAAAAGGAAAAAAAAAAACAATAATATTGGTATGAAGACCCTTTTTCTTTGATCCAGATGCTTGGAATTCTGGCCTTATGTCTGAGCAACCATATCTGTGTTAATGTGTATAGAAAAATAGTAGTTTGGTAGCCATATAAAGCATGTGTGCATTGCTCTTCAGGCCTCAAATGCATACAATATACAGATGCGTCTTCTTACAGCTTTGCTCCGTGCTCTACAAGTCGCGTTACACACAACACGTGAGTGCCATGTGACTTGGTAGTGCCGAGCGTCTTTTTTTTTTTTTTTGTACTTTCTGCAAAAAATGCATCTTAGTTGCAAATGCAATTGGCCGCACGAGCGGATTTTACTGGTTGAAATTATATGCAGCATGCCTATATTCTGTGTGTGACTGCAACTGTATTTGCTACTGTAACATGGTATTTTGGATGCAGATACAGCCACGATTACACACAGAATATACTGTAGACATGCTGCATATTATAAGCAGGATCTGCTTGTGCGTCCCATTGCATTACTTTGCGACTAAGACGCATTTTCACAGGAAAAACACAAAAAAGGTGCTCGGTGCTACTGAGACCCGTCACGGCATAGCGCTACTTCAAGAACTGTTTAATGTGACCGCAGCAAAGATGTAAGAGGACACATCTGTAAGTGTGCATGATGTTCTCCTAAGCATAGAGGTGATACACATCTTACAGAGTTTACTGGCACTAAGCGTGTGCAGTGATAATGTCTCTTATTGTAGATGTTTATTTTCCCCATTGATTTCTGTGTCCTATCATTTAGGGCATTTTTTTCATTTATGTGTCTAGCACAAGAGGTGCTTTCTGTTGTTAGCATTCAGGATTGATTATCGATGTTCAGATGGTCTGTCTTGTGCAGACATCTAATAACCCAGTCAGCCTAACAGAAATATATTGACCCAGTCTGCCTAGCCTAGAAAGGTGAACGTGGTTCTGTGTTGCCACTCTTTCATAAAACACACAACTAAAACAAGACTATGAAATTGACTTAAACCTACATATGTGTGTAAAGTCTACAATGTGCAGAGCAGTAACAAGTTTTCTTCATTCTGTTTTTTGTATCACTAGCTGCAGGATAATCTAATCACACCAAGAGACACAACAATGACTTTTACCTGCTTTGTGTTTTTTGATATGTTCAATGCACTAAGTTCACGATCACAGGTGAGACCACTTCCTAAGCACCTATAAGGGTTTTGTTGGTTACATGGGTCACAAATGTACCCCATTGAAGATTAGCTAGGTCAGCTAAAAGGGAAATGTATAATTTTAAAAAGAAAAATAATAATTCTTATCCATTGTTCAAAGGTTCATTTAGAATTTTTGTTCTGCTTTTATTTCACACCTACATGTATATCTCTGCTAAAGGTCAGGTTTACCAGGGCTGTGGTTTTGTCCTTTAATTAGGTATTTTCAGCCTAAAGGCGCACCATTTATTGTCCCATAAATATTCCTGATCAATATCAGATGTTGATTGTAAAGTGCATTGGACAATAACTATAGATGCTTGCATGTGGTCATCATCCTACCAGCTAATGAGGCCCTGTGTGATATCTGTGTTCGTATATAAGTATAATACAGCGGAAAAGGTCTGATTTAGCTCTCATGTACATGGCTGGTTCTCGGTGCCAGTGATCCTGCTAGCATGTGGTCTGGAAAACTGGTCATATCGGCCTGTGTATGGTACGCTTTGTTTGTACAGCCAATCTGGTTCTCTCTTAATTAGAAGCTATAGTATTTAGGCTTCTGCAATCCCTCTCCTTCACATGCTCACTACAGTAGACTTGTTAAGTAACCTAAATTACGTCTCCGTTTTTACTTTATTGCTGAGTTTTACCAAAACGGTTATTCTAACTACTAAATATTTAAGTTGAACCTTTTTTAAAAGCATTTAATTGAAAGCCATAGAAACTGATTAGGAGGTTGTATAGTTATAGTAGCACTTCATTCATACTTGCCAACTCTCCCGTAGTGTCCTCTGACAGGAGGCAATTCCACTTATCCACTACCCTTTCTGTGAAGTCCTTTTTCCTCAAATTTTCCCTACCGACACCAGTCTCAGTGCATGTCCTCTTGTTCCAATACTTCTCCTCCTTTGAAGAATGTCTCCCTCCTGTACCTTGTTAAAACCCTTGGTATATTTGAAAGTTTCTATCATGTCCCCCTTTCCCTTCTCTGCTCCAAACTATACATGTTAAAATCTTTTAGTCTATAGTGGTAAGTTGTTGGTTTGTTTTTTTTCTGATGTAGGCATGCACCATTTAAGTTGAGGGTCATTCCACACCAACTCAACACCATTTTCAGACTGACCATTGCAGATTGTGATGAAATATGGTATAATAAATGCTGACATGGGTGGAAAGAAAACCCCAAAATTTTAGGCTGATATGTTCAACGGTTTTGAAGTTATATGACTTTTAAAGCTGCTATTTTTTCTCCAAAAAATGTGCTATTAACGTGTTTTTAAATTGCACTCGCAGCTCACCTAATTGAGCTATATAGTTGGACAAGGTCTCATTTTAAACCTCTTTTTATGGGCTTTTATATCTATAACACAAGTATCTTTCCATAAAAATTCAAAATTGTAAACTTTTCAAAAACAAAATTTCGATTTTCACAAAGCCAATATTTAAATGTTTTTAGAAAATATAAAAAATTGCTCATTTTATTATGAGATCACATGCTATAAGAGCTTTCATTTTTTAGTGATTCATGAAAATTTTATTTAAAAATCAACAAATAATATTTTTTTTCAGTTCACTACATTAGAGTAATGCACGTTCCTCTTCAGGTGTGTTTGGGGATGAGATCTACAGACAGTGCCTGCTCCCACTTCTGTGCAGGCGCACAAACTTAAGTGAAAAGATACTTCAATTGTGTTGAATGGGCCTGCCTTTTACATTTTCCTGGACCACTACAAGTGGAACAGGGTAAGTTTGGGCGGCTTTAAATAGTGAAGAAAAACCCATTGGTTCCAAAGTTAAGCCCACCCAAACCTAACCTGTCCCTGGACCATTTTTGTCACATTTGAAAAAGCGAAGTGTTTAATTACAGAGAGAATGTGCGCTCGGAGCAACCTGGAGAATGGGTGCTGGGAGGGAGATACACAGCAGACTAGGAGCAACACTGTACACACAAGAGGAAGCCTCAGTCACCTGGCTGTCATTAACCTGACAAGGAATGGTGGTGGGCAGGTGGGGAAAATATGACGTTCATCTGTCCGCTGCAGCGGGATAGTAATGACGTTTGCTCCAGCTGCCACAAACTCGCCACACATCATGTTTTGGCTATATAGCTCACACCAACACAGTTTATCATCAGACATGAATTATGAAGTACAGTACAACTGTGGGATACTTGCTTTACTTTATGTTCTCAATTGTATATACTGTGAATCCCTGCCATACTTTCCTATATTCTTTATGATAATGAACAAAGTTTATATTTAACTTTGAAAAAATATTAAAACTTCAGAGCAGCTGCCTCTTGTACTCTGCTCTCATCTCTGCACCCAAGGATGTGGTTTATTTTGGTTTTCTTTTTCTTAATCATTTTGAATTTATTACTATTATGCTTTAGATTTCCAAAAAGCTAGATTGCATTTTAATCTCCAATTTGAATATTAATGTGTTTTTTTGTTTGCTTTTTTCACAGACCAAATCTGTGTTTGAGATTGGCTTGTGCAGTAACAAAATGTTCTGTTATGCAGTTCTTGGTTCTATCATGGGTCAGTTACTCGTCATTTATTTCCCGCCTCTACAAAAAGTTTTTCAGACTGAAAGTCTCAGCATTCAAGGTATGTGAAAAGAAGGCGGAGCTGTACAGGAATTTTCAGTATATTATCAAAATGTTTTTATTAAGTTTTCAGCCTTATACATTTTTCAATTTCATGATGGTTGTCTTGTTTTTAAATGGTAGTTTTGTTTTTTTGCTATTGTGAAACATTCTATTGTCCTGATCTCACCAAGCAAGTTGCGGGTAGCTGCCAGTTGATGTATGAGCTGTAGGTTGCTTGTGAATTCTGCAGATCTATTTCTCTTGGTTCCCCCATCAGTGGACAGAGCCCAAGCACTGACCAGTAAAGCAAGACAGGGCAGTAGAGGGATACAGACTTTATTTTGAAGTACATCATGGAATTAAAATGGTTGTTACCACTACTTATATAAGTAATTGCCCCCTGTGGTTTAATAATCTGGAAATTGCAAGTATTGGCCATTATTCTTCACACTATTGACCAACCATGTTCAAATTATTAATCAGATTTCTTCATTGGGAATGAGGTCTGGTCTTTTATGCTAGATTTGCACTGTACAATTATTGTACCAGTTTCCCAATAATCAAGTGAACAACTTGTTTTATTGTATAGTGTGAACATCTTGACGATAAAACTGAGAAACCATGGACACAAACATGACCCTTTGAGTATTGGATCGGTCGGCCAAGACAGAAAATCACGGCGTTAGTCTTTGTATATCATGCAGTGTGTGATCTGCCCATTTTTCCTCCTTTATCCTGATTACCTCATCCTTCTTGTGGGCGACCGTATGCTAATTCAGTATGGAGTGGAAGAAAATCTGTACCTTCCACTTGCCAAAAAATCACCCCGATTCTTGGGATGACTAAAAAATCGAATAGTGTGTAACAAGCTTTACTGTCCAGGACTTTTAAAAGGTTTGTCAGTATTACTCCATCCATTTAAAAATGTTTTCCCAATCCCACAAAGCATTATAGTAGGGGATTGGTAGTCTTGGGATGAAGCACCGTGTTAGGCTTGCACTAACCATAGCAGCTACTGTACTCTTGAGGCCAAAATTTTTATTTTTTTTGTCTCATGAGACCACCTCTTGGTCTTCCACGTAGTGTTTGTCAAACACAAGGAAAAATGTTTTCTGTATAATCATCCCATGAAAAACATATTTGTTACGTGCCTGAGTGACTGCTGTCCCCTTTCACTACTGCAGTGGTTCTCAAACTCGGTCCTCAAGACCCCACGCTGTTCACATTTTCCGAACAACCTAGCAGGTGCACAGGTGTATTCATTACTCACTGCTACATTTAAAAAGGTCCACAGGTGGAGCTAATTATTTCACTTGCAGTTCTGTGGAAAGACCTGGAAAACGTGAACTGTTTGGGGTCCTGAGGACTGAGTTTGAGAACCTGTTGACTATTGTATTTCTCCATAGTCATGAAAGACTATGATTAAATTAGAGATGAGCGCCGGAAATTTTTCGGGTTTTGTGTTTTGGTTTTGGGTTCGGTTCCGCGGCCGTGTTTTGGGTTCGACCGCGTTTTGGCAAAACCTCACCGAATTTTTTTTGTCGGATTCGGGTGTGTTTTGGATTCGGGTGTTTTTTTCAAAAAACCCTAAAAAACAGCTTAAATCATAGAATTTGGGGGTCATTTTGATCCCAAAGTATTATTAACCTCAAAAACCATAATTTCCACTCATTTTCAGTCTATTCTGAATACCTCACAATATTATTTTTAGTCCTAAAATTTGCACCGAGGTCGCTGTGTGAGTAAGATAAGCGACCCTAGTGGCCGACACAAACACCGGGCCCATCTAGGAGTGGCACTGCAGTGTCACGCAGGATGTCCCTTCCAAAAAACCCTCCCCAAACAGCACATGACGCAAAGAAAAAAAGAGGCGCAATGAGGTAGCTGACTGTGTGAGTAAGATAAGCGACCCAAGTGGCCGACACAAACACCGGGCCCATCTAGGAGTGGCACTGCAGTGTCACGCAGGATGGCCCTTCCAAAAAACCCTCCCCAAACAGCACATGACGCAAAGAAAAATAAAAGAAAAAAGAGGTGCAAGATGGAATTGTCCTTGGGCCCTCCCACCCACCCTTATGTTGTATAAACAAAACAGGACATGCACACTTTAACCAACCCATCATTTCAGTGACAGGGTCTGCCACACGACTGTGACTGATATGACGGGTTGGTTTGGACCCCCCCCAAAAAAGAAGCAATTAATCTCTCCTTGCACAAACTGGCTCTACAGAGGCAAGATGTCCACCTCATCATCATCCTCCGATATATCACCGTGTACATCCCCCTCCTCACAGATTATCAATTCGTCCCCACTGGAATCCACCATCACAGCTCCCTGTGTACTTTGTGGAGGCAATTGCTGCTGGTGAATGTCTCCATGGAGGAATTGATTATAATTAATTTTAATGAACATCATCTTCTCCACATTTTCTGGATGTAACCTCGTACGCCGATTGCTGACAAGGTGAGCGGCGGCACTAAACACTCTTTCGGAGTACACACTTGTGGGAGGGCAACTTAGGTAGAATAAAGCCAGTTTGTGCAAGGGCCTCCAAATTGCCTCTTTTTCCTGCCAGTATAAGTACGGACTGTGTGACGTGCCTACTTGGATGCGGTCACTCATATAATCCTCCACCATTCTTTCAATGTTGAGAGAATCATATGCAGTGACAGTAGACGACATGTCCGTAATCGTTGTCGGGTCCTTCAGTCCGGACCAGATGTCAGCATCAGCAGTCGCTCTAGACTGCCCTGCATCACCGCCAGCGGGTGGGCTCGGAATTCTGAGCCTTTTCCTCGCACCCCCAGTTGCGGGAGAATGTGAAGGAGGAGATGTTGACAGGTCGCGTTCCGCTTGACTTGACAATTTTGTCACCAGCAGGTCTTTCAACCCCAGCAGACTTGTGTCTGCCGGAAAGAGAGATCCAAGGTAGGCTTTAAATCTAGGATCGAGCATGGTGGCCAAAATGTAGTGCTCTGATTTCAACAGATTGACCACCCGTGAATCCTTGTTAAGTGAATTAAGGGCTCCATCCACAAGTCCCACATGCCTAGCGGAATCGCTCCGTGTTAGCTCCTCCTTCAATGTCTCCAGCTTCTTCTGCAAAAGCCTGATGAGGGGAATGACCTGACTCAGGCTGGCAGTGTCTGAACTGACTTCACGTGTGGCAAGTTCAAAGGGCATCAGAACCTTGCACAACGTTGAAATCATTCTCCACTGCGCTTGAGACAGGTGCATTCCACCTCCTATATCGTGCTCAATTGTATAGGCTTGAATGGCCTTTTGCTGCTCCTCCAACCTCTGAAGCATATAGAGGGTTGAATTCCACCTCGTTACCACTTCTTGCTTCAGATGATGGCAGGGCAGGTTCAGTAGTTTTTGGTGGTGCTCCAGTCTTCTGTACGTGGTGCCTGTACGCCGAAAGTGTCCCGCAATTCTTCTGGCCACCGACAGCATCTCTTGCACGCCCCTGTCGTTTTTTAAAAAATTCTGCACCACCAAATTCAAGGTATGTGCAAAACATGGGACGTGCTGGAATTTGCCCATATTTAATGCACACACAATATTGCTGGCGTTGTCCGATGCCACAAATCCACAGGAGAGTCCAATTGGGGTAAGCCATTCCGCGATGATCTTCCTCAGTTGCCGTAAGAGGTTTTCAGCTGTGTGCGTATTCTGGAAACCGGTGATACAAAGCGTAGCCTGCCTAGGAAAGAGTTGGCGTTTGCGAGATGCTGCTACTGGTGCCGCCGCTGCTGTTCTTGCGGCGGGAGTCCATACATCTACCCAGTGGGCTGTCACAGTCATATAGTCCTGACCCTGCCCTGCTCCACTTGTCCACATGTCCGTGGTTAAGTGGACATTGGGTACAGCTGCATTTTTTAGGACACTGGTGACTCTCTTTCTGAGGTCTGTGTACATTTTCGGTATCGCCTGCCTAGAGAAATGGAACCTAGATGGTATTTGGTACCGGGGACACAGTACCTCCAACAAGTCTCTAGTTGGCTCTGCAGTAATGATGGATACCGGAACCACGTTTCTCACCACCCAGGATGCCAAGGCCTCAGTTATCCGCTTTGCAGTAGGATGACTGCTGTGATATTTCATCTTCCTCGCAAAGGACTGTTGGACAGTCAATTGCTTGGTGGAAGTAGTAAAAGTGGTCTTACGACTTCCCCTCTGGGATGACCATCGACTCCCAGCAGCAACAACAGCAGCGCCAGCAGCAGTAGGCGTTACACGCAAGGATGCATCGGAGGAATCCCAGGCAGGAGAGGAATCATCAGAATTGCCAGTGACATGGCCTGCAGGACTATTGGCATTCCTGGGGAAGGAGCAAATTGACACTGAGGGAGTTGGTGGGGTGGTTTGCGTGAGCTTGGTTACAAGAGGAAGGGATTTACTGGTCAGTGGACTGCTTCCGCTGTCGGCCAAAGTTTTTGAACTTGTCACTGACTTATTATGAATGCGCTGCAGGTGACGTATAAGGGAGGATGTTCCGAGGTGGTTAACGTCCTTACCCCTACTTATTACAGCTTGACAAAGGGAACACACGGCTTGACAAATGTTGTCCGCATTTCTGTTGAAATACCTCCACACTGAAGAGCTGATTTTTTTGGTATTTTCACCAGGCATGTCAACGGCCATATTCCTCCCACGGACAACAGGTGTCTCCCTGGGTGCCTGACTTAAACAAACCACCTCACCATCAGAATCCTCCTGGTCAATTTCCTCCCCAGCGCCAGCAACACCCATATCCTCCTCATCCTGGTGTACTTCAACACTGACATCTTCAATCTGACTATCAGGAACTGGACTGCGGGTGCTCCTTCCAGCACTTGCAGGGGGCGTGCAAATGGTGGAAGGCGCATGCTCTTCACGTCCAGTGTTGGGAAGGTCAGGCATCGCAACCGACACAATTGGACTCTCCTTGTGGATTTGGGATTTCGAAGAATGCACAGTTCTTTGCTGTGCTTTTTCCAGCTTGAGTCTTTTCATTTTTCTAGCGAGAGGCTGAGTGCTTCCATCCTCATGTGAAGCTGAACCACTAGTCATGAACATAGGCCAGGGCCTCAGCCGTTCCTTGCCACTCCGTGTGGTAAATGGCATATTGGCAAGTTTACGCTTCTCCGACGACAATTTTATTTTAGGTTTTGGAGTCCTTTTTTTACTGATATTTGGTGTTTTGGATTTGACATGCTCTGTACTATGACATTGGGCATCGGCCTTGGCAGACGACGTTGCTGGCATTTCATCGTCTCGGCCATGACTAGTGGCAGCAGCTTCAGCACGAGGTGGAAGTGGATCTTGATCTTTCCCTAATTTTGGAACCTCAACATTTTTGTTCTCCATATTTTAATAGGCACAACTAAAAGGCACCTCAGGTAAACAATGGAGATGGATGGATACTAGTATACAATTATGGATGGACTGCCGAGTGCCGACACAGAGGTAGCTACAGCCGTGGACTACCGTACTGTACTGTGTCTGCTGCTAATATAGACTGGATGATAATGAGATGTAGTATGTATAAAGAAGAAAGAAAAAAAAACCACGGGTAGGTGGTATACAATTATGGATGGACTGCCGAGTGCCGACACAGAGGTAGCTACAGCAGTGGACTACCGTACTGTACTGTGTCTGCTGCTAATATAGACTGGATGATAATGAGATGTAGTATGTATAAAGAAGAAAAAAAAAACCACGGGTAGGTGGTATACAATTATGGATGGACTGCCGAGTGCCGACACAGAGGTAGCTACAGCCGTGGACTACCGTACTGTACTGTGTCTGCTGCTAATATAGACTGGATGATAATGAGTTGTAGTATGTATAAAGAAGAAAGAAAAAAAAACCACGGGTAGGTGGTATACAATTATGGACGGACTGCCGAGTGCCGACACAGAGGTAGCTACAGCCGTGGACTACCGTACTGTACTGTGTCTGCTGCTAATATAGACTGGATGATAATGAGATGTAGTATGTATAAAGAAGAAAGAAAAAAAAACCACGGGTAGGTGGTATACAATTATGGACGGACTGCCGAGTGCCGACACAGAGGTAGCTACAGCCGTGGACTACCGTACTGTGTCTGCTGCGACTGGATGATAAATAATGATATAAAAAATATATATATATCACTACTGCAGCCGGACAGGTATATATTATATAATGACGGACCTGCTGGACACTGTCTGTCAGCAGAATGAGTTTTTTATAGAATAAAAAACACCACACAAGTCACACGACGAGTGTTTAACTTTTTCAGGCAATCACAATATAGTATACTATACTGGTGGTCAGTGTGGTCAGGTCACTGGTCAGTCACACTGGCAGTGGCACTCCTGCAGCAAAAGTGTGCACTGTTTAATTTTAATAATATGTACTCCTGGCTCCTGCTATAACCTATAACTGCTCCCCAGTCTCCCCCACAATTAAGCTGTGTGAGCACAGTCAGATATTATACATAGATGATGCAGCACACTGGGCTGAGCACAGATATGGTATGTGACTGAGTCACTGTGTATCGTTTTTTTCAGGCAGAGAACGGATTATATTAAATAAAACTGCACTGGTGGTCACTGGTCAGTCACTAGTAAACTCTGCACTCTCTAGTACTCCTAAGCTCCAGTAAATCAAGTGTCTGTCTCAAGCTCACTCTCTCTCTTCTAATCTAAATGGAGAGGACGCCAGCCACGTCCTCTCCCTATCAATCTCAATGCACGTGTGAAAATGGCGGCGACGCGCGGCTCCTTATATAGAATCCGAGCCTCGCGAGAATCCGACAGCGTCATGATGACGTTCGGGCGCGCTCGGGTTAACCGAGCAAGGCGGGAAGATCCGAGTCGCTCGGATCCGTGTAAAAAAAAAAGCTGAAGTTCGGGCGGGTTCGGATTCCGAGGAACCGAACCCGCTCATCTCTAGATTAAATAGTCATGATAGAACAGTTAGGGAATGCTACATATAACCACCTGTGGGACCGCGCAGACAGGGATTTTCATTTTGAGAACAGTTAAAAACAAACTGAAGTCCACTTGTGCACTATTTCTTCATTATGACCTTTGGAGACACGATTGCACCAGTGCTTATTTAGGTCCACCTTTGTTTAAGGTGTGAATACTTGTGTTCAGTTGTCTCTCATTTTTGCTTATGTGAAATTAAAGGAAAATCCAAATATATTCATCTTGATTCCATAGTGCAAGAAATCACTTCCTGCTTTTTGTAAAGGAATTGTCACATTTTGCCAAGTGGAAAAATGGCTTAAACAAGTGGCATTATGAATCTCCTTTATTTAGACTACTACTGATCCCTGTTCAGTGTACTCTAAAATCACTGTAAAATAACTGCTTTCTAGCCCACTATAAGACTCTGTGGGGTGATAACACTATTTTGGAAGTCACTACCTTTTCAGTATTGCCTCCTGTAGATATTTTGTCTTAGCTATGCAGTTTTGTCTCACGCCCATTTTAAATTCTACCATTAGAAAAGTGCTAAAGTATGGGAGGTGGTCATTTAAAAAAAAAAAAAAAAAACCTGCAGGCTACATTTAGTGGATTCCTGGGCTGGTCATACACTGGCCAATCCAGCCATTTAGGGGTTAATCCTATTAGTTGTGAGTTGTTGTTTTATCTGCAAATTTGCATTTTGCAATCCAATTGGAAACTCTTATTGATCCATAAACTCAATTTTTTCCATTTGCACCTTACTGAGTATGAGTGATGGTGGTGGAAAACCTTAATTTAGGGTTAAAATGTTGGGACATTCTGCAAAATCTTTTTTTTTTTTTTTTTTTGGACTAGGAAGGTCATTCCACATTTTCATGCACTTCTCTCACAGCGCATATGGCTGACAGTGTGCAACAACCCCCCCTGCATGTGCTGTGAATAGGCATTTTTATTTGTATTGAAAAATACATTCGTGCGAATGTCTAAACCAACTTGCATCTAATTGGATTGAATGCCAGATCAGTCACACTTGGTGACTGGATTAGAACAAAAACAGCCCACTCTGAAAGCACCATCATTGTAGTCCTACGAGAAACCATCAGTCCTGAGGGACTTTTGATAATTTCCCATTAGGAGGGATAGGTGGTAGTCTTTGAGCCATTTGCAATGTTTGCTGAACCTGTCTCTTCTGATACTCATTTATCTAGAACGCTATTTAGCAATGCAGGTAAAGAAGTTTAAGGTGAATTTATGAGGGAAAATGTTAATATTAATGATCGTAGGTTGTGATGAACTAGAAGCTGTAAAAATGTCCATTAATCATCATAAAAAAATGTTTGATTTTACCAATGTTTTTTTGTTTTTGTTTTAGATATCCTGTTCTTAATAGGACTTACATCTTCTGTATGTATTGTGTCAGAAATCATAAAAAAAGTAGAACGCAGTCAAGAGGGCCTTCAGAAGCGCAAAGGATCTCTGTCCGCCTTGTTCCTTGATGTATGATGCATATTGCATTGTTTGTAAACTATATATTGGGAGGTAGTGCTTACATTTCCAGGTACTATGAAGACTGCGGGACAGAGTGAACTACTCAGGAATGACAAACCATGATGGATATATTTGGAAAACGGTGTGCTTCTGAAGAGCGTATTGCACAATACAAGAGAAAATTAATGTTTTGGAACCATTCAAGTATTCAGACTCCTGATGTTATGCAGAACTGACTTAAAAGAAAAACTTTTCCTGTGTTGGTTTCTGCCTTTTCTCTACACCAAAACTTTGGTTTAAGGGTTGTTTTTGTACAGGCAACATCCTTATGTCGTCAAATAATTTTTTATATGTATATAATTCTGCTTCTTGGTGGGTTTTTATTAAAATAAAGTTTTCTAATGTCTAGAACGCAGTGTAAGTGAAATGCACAGTATTTGCCAAGTTTCCCCTGATCATATTTATTTTCTGTTACTGCACATGATCTGCTAATTAAATATATATTTACATTGCAAAGGAGGGAACCACTGTAGATACAGATTGTGCTCTTAAACTTTGTCTTATTAAATGTCTGCAGCCACCGTGTCATCAGTCAGTAGATAGATCCAATGACGCCTATTGCTGCATGCACATGGTGGGTGTCAAAACAGAGGCAATGGACAAGAGGGTATCCGAACTATAGATCTACACTAAAAAGGTCTACAGTCAATAGATCTGCCACTAATGGTAGACATACATTAGGTCAACAGGGCCATACTTTACTACAGGGGTTCCAAAACTGTGTGCCGTGGCTCCCTGGGGTGCCTCGGGACACTTGTAGGGGTGCCCTGGGTTGGTGGTCCAGGACCAATTCAAATTATTCATGGTCAATATAATAGGCAAAACCAATGCTGGTGGCTGCCAGTCATAAAATATGTGGCCAAACAGAAGCAAATCTTGTCCCTCACCACACAACTGACCCTAAGGATGACATATAAACGCGATCTACTTAATGTAATATTTCTTTCTAAATTTCTCAATAAGACATTTTTGGCCTAGGGGTGCCTATCCACGTGGACTACGATTGGGAATAGCAACCTTGCCTGAAGCATGGTGAGTGAAGCCGGGAAGCTGTACACTAATGGGGCATGCATGGGGCAGAAAAGTGACAAAAACATCCCCCAAAAAATATAAAAAAAATTGTCTACTTTTTTTGTGTACACCATTTCCATGTCAACCTTTTGCCCATGTCGACCTTTTCTACTGTCTACCTATTCTATGTCGACCTTTTGCCCGTTGACCTTTGCCCGTTGACCTGCTATTAGTGGCAGGCCTATTGACTGTAGACCTTTTTAGTGTCGATCTAATAATCCACACCCAGGTAAGAGCTACTTCAGCAATCATTATTTTAAATAGATGTTTTATTGATGTACTGCATTATTGTGTCAAAACAATATTGATTGCATTATTTTGTCATTCTTTTATTTTCCAGTGTTTGCACAGCTAACTGTACCATACATTTGTTACCATACTGGAAATATGAAATGGTGTAATCTTTCTTTACTTTTATTTGCTACTGTCCGTAAATCTAGAATGTTCTTTTGCTGCATTTTTCTTTATGCAGATCACCTACCCTCAATTATGTGTGTATCCTTAAATCATGCCGCCATTTTGAGATTGTGTGTATGCAGATTACAAATATATATTTCTTTTATTAGCCAACAAATCTACTAATAGGGTTTATTTTCTCACTGTATAAATGTGCAGTAAAATATTGTAAGTTATTCTGTAAATATAACTTCTCTGCATTTTTGTATATACTTTTTTTTTTTTTATCTTGTTCAGCTGATGTCAAATTAAACATTCTTTATACTGTAGTTTACAAATACTATGTAGTGGTATACTGTATATTGATTGAATATCCCTAGGATGCATTACCAAATAATTTCAACGTTTCACCTCTAGAACGTAGAAATGCACTGGTTTTCTGCAGCATAATTTGTATCCCTTTTTTTATGTTCCTTGACTTTGCCCTGTTTAATTATTCAAACTTTTATTGAAATTAAACGCATACTACAATGCAATATAACGTGCTGTATTCCCCTTGTTTATTAGCTTAACCTGTTTATCTAGAATAGCCCTATTTTGTCCAGGGCTTCCAATTTTAAGTGCATTGTTTCTGGCTTCATTCTATGGTTCACAGACATTCTAGCGTTGGCCAGAAAAATAACTCGGCACTGTTATTAACTTGAATACAGATTTAGTAATCATTGGTAGTCCAGGTTAATATTAAAGAATGTCTAGGTTATATAAAGGCCTGTATTGAACACCGAAGATTAAAACAATATAAGTATTGGTTTGTACGTGCCTTTCAGAAATTGTGGGTTTCGGGACTGACAAAATAGGCAGGGCTTTCCCTGGGTGGAGCTGTGGCTATTGTGGGTGAGGCATCACTTGGTGTTTGAGCTGTTGGGGTGGGTGTTATTGTAAAAAAAAAAAAAAACCACAAACTCCTATATGGTCCACACTCACGCCATACAAAGAAACTTACTGGGGTAGCTACCCATATACAGTAGGATCTATTAGGCGCCAAAACACACAAACTATTGGAGGGTGTACTTACCAGGTTTAATTAGGTAAGGGTATATCAGGTCTTATCGACACTTCGGTCCCAACATGGACCTTGACCGAAATGTCTATGACCTGATAGATATATATCCTCCACACGTCTCCCCAGCACTCCAGGACTCTTATAGGGTAACTCGCTCCAGTGCCATCCTAGAGGGTGTGCACCCCAAACAGGTGGCACTTGGAGACTCTGTAAACATAAATGATCCCAACAGGGTGCTTTATTGGTCATCCACGAAATGTAGATCACAAATAAAGAACCCCATTTTGATCATCCACATTTACAGAGTCTCTGAGTGCCACCTGTTTTCTTGCTTTATATATAAGGTGGTGACTTGGCAGTGCTGGCTGCGTGAGGCGAAGCCCCTCTGGCAAACTGCAACCTCTCTCACTGGGGAGAGGTCCCTGTCTGCTCTGGCTGAGTCGCCCTGGCATGGAGACCTGTCATTATTGGTGTACCAAGCATGGTGAGTGTGTTAAGCAGTACCAGTGGGTGTGGGGAGCATAGAATATGGGTTTAGGGAGCAGTATGGATCTGTGTTGGGGGCACGGAGAGTGGGTGTAGGGAGCAGTGAGGAAGGGTGCAGGGAACAGTGAGGGACAGTCCATGCAGAGCGCAGGTAGGGAGGGTGGTGTGTAGAGCATTGGTTCTCAAACTCTGTCCTCTGGATCCTACACATCTCATGTTTTCCAGATTACCTAGTCTAGACATTGATACATTTTAAAAGAACCACAGGTAGAGCTGATTATTTCACTTGTGATTCTTTGAGGATAACTGGAAAACGTGAACTGTTTGGGGTACTGAGGACTGAGTTTGAGAACCTGTGGCGTAGAGCATAGATTTTTACACTTATCCAACATGATTCAAACACTGAATATGACTATGAAATCATAGTGGTTATATTGTCTGACATCACCTGTGATTTCCCTGGATGGAAAACTCAGTGGTTAATCTACATTGGTGCTGTGCTTTAAACAAGGCGTTCTCATCCATGCTAAAGAATTCCAGTCACCACGGCCGGCATACATCACAGGAAAGTGGGGAATTGGGTAAAAAATTCACAATGAAAGTGGGGAATTGGGTAAAAAATAAGTTTGGCTTGAGGCTGTATTTTGTGTGTGTGGGATTTATACTGCACATTAAGCTGTTAATTTTGGCAAACTACTGTATTTGGTGGGCATGAGTCATGGTAGAAGAAGGATGGGCATAGGGAGCAGAGCTAGTTGGCTGGCGGTCTGCGCCACATTTGAAATGTCACCGGTGGTGTTTGTCTCCATGGTTGCCAACCATCTAAATGGCAGCACCATGTACACCACTGTACCCCTGTCTGTCTAGGCCTGGGACACGTCCTGATGGTCACCCCTTGATGGCAGCCATGTATATCATATTCTCTTAGATCACAGGTTCTCAAACTCGGTACTCAGAACTCCAAACACTTCATGTTTTCCAGTTCTCCCAGCATCACAAGTGAAATAATTAGCTCCACCTGTAGATGTTTAAAATTGTCTGTGAATAGTCAATAGTCCTGTGTTCCTGCTAGGTGGCCTGCCAAATGTGAACTGTGTGAGGTTCTAAGGACCAAGTTTGAGAAACACTGTATTGGGAGGAGACTACCAAACAGTAGCTGACGCGGCTGCCACCACGGGTGCACCAGCACTAGGCCTTAGGGATCTTAGGCACCAGGAATAGTATGAGGCTGCGATCCCTAGAGTTGATGTCAGCAGGAGGAGTTAGACGCTCTCTTGGTCGCCCCTCCTCCCCGGTTCATAATCAGTTTCCGCCGAGTCTCCCGCCATGAACTATTTCCTCGCTTCCGTCCCAGGTGCTACCACGAGGGGACTCGATCGCAGCATAGGCCGCTGCGTCTGTGTTCACTAAGAGCTACCGCGAGGAGACCCGTCGCAGCAGTGGGCTGTGTGACCGGTGTGTCTGTGTTCACTATAGGTTCCCGGAGCGACAGTGTACACTAGTAGCGTCTGGATCCACTCGGCATTCGCTAATGTATTGATCGATCCTGGAAACGAGGTGTCTCTCCCTGTATCCCACTCTGAGTACGGGCTATACAGCACTAAATTTCTATCTACTTTGTTCAGTATGAATAGTTAAGTGCCTATTGCATATGAGTCTGTGTACATTTACTGTGGTTTTCTTCGCATTGCGTCTGCATACGTTAAATCTGTGTGAAACAGGATTCAGTAATATGTACTCCTACATACTTTAAAATGTTAAATGTTTGTAGTTGATTATGTGCTCATATGACTAATATATAACATGTGACTGACTGCTAGTGTGATTGCTGACTTTAATATGTTTGTCAGTTGTGCTGGTGCATGGGTAGGGTCAGATTGATATCACTTTAGAACAGGGCTGGCCAAACCGGTCCTCGAGATCTACCAACAGTTCATGTTTTCCAGTCCTCCTGGAGATCTGTAGAATTGTCAGGAATGAATGCAGCACATCTTAATTAGTAATGGCTACACCTGAGCACCAGCTAGGTGTTCTGGAAAATGTGAACTGTTGGTAGATCTTGAGGACTGGTTTGGCCAGCTCTGCTTTAGAAGGTTCAAGTTATTAGTCACAATTTGTGTAGTACACTGTGAAAGTGCTGATTATTTATCATGTCTAAGAGCGGCAGAAGTGACGAAGGTACACTTACAGTAACACCAACACTGATATCATGTTTGCCTTGCAAAACTGTATTATCCTCTCAGGATCTGGTCCAGGATGGTTTATGTGCAAATTGTTTTGCTTTTCAGCAAAATACAAGGCAGATCCCTGTACAACGTCAGGTACAGATGGATCCACCTTGAGCTATGTTTATACGGGATCCGGTCTGAAGATCGACAGTATCTAGGTCGACAATGTTTAGGTCGACAGTCACTAGGTCGACATGGATGGAATGTCGACAGGGTTTCTAGGTCGACATGTGCTAGATCGACTGGTCTAAAGGTCGACATGAGTTTTTCACATTTTTTTTCTTTTTTTTGAATTTTTTCATACTTAACGATCCACGTGGACTACGATTGGAACGGTAATCTGTGCCAAGCGAAGCGGTAGCAGAGCGAAGGCACCATGCCCGAAGCATGGCGAGCGAAGCGGTGCACTAATTTGGGATCCCGGTCACTCTACGAAGAAAACGACACCAAAAAAAAAATCCTCATGTCGACCTTTAGACCTGTCGACCTAGCACATGTTGACCTAGAAACCCTGTCGACCTTCCATCCATGTCGACCTAGTGACTGTCGACCTAGATACTGTCGATTTGATGAACCACACCCGTTTATACAGACCTTGTCCAGTATAGCTCAACAGGTAATTCCTACAGCTTCTTTACCAGGAACGGGGTACACTATTAACCCATACATGCAGCTCCCTACCTACGGTATATCATTATATCATATAATTTCCCCCAACAGCTTCTCATGAAACAAGCTGATAAACCGATGGTAAGTAAACCTTCACAGGCTATAGAAGATGATTCATCGGAAGATAAAAATTCAATTGACTCTACTTCGGCATATGAAGAGGAGGAAGAAGGTCTCAGCCCAGTGGATATAGCTGAATTAATTAGAGCTATGAAGGCCATTCTATCCTTAGAGCAGGCATGTCCAAACTGCGGCCCTCCAGCTGTTGAGAAACTACACATCCCAGCATGCCCTGACACAGCTTAAGCATTCTCTGACAGCAAAACTGTGTCAGGGCATGCTGGGATATGTAGTTTCACAACAGCTGAAGGGCCGCAGTTTGGACATGCCTGCCTTAGAGGATTCAGCAGAGCCTGTGTTAAAAACCAAGGCGCCTGTATTTAAACGTCCCAAAACAGTTAAGACTGAGTTTCCAGGGTCAGACCAGCTAACGGAAATCATGGAAGAGGCTTAGGCTACACCCAAAAAAAAAAAAATAGAATTCCCAAAAAATGGGATTCCAAGGAACAAGAGTGCAGGTGCACCAAACACCATTAAAATTATAACAACCATAATATCCAAGGTTCTTGGCATATATTGACCAGTATATGAACCTGTCCACCTACTTCACGGTGACCACGTTGGACAAGTTCCTAACATAGGGGTTCGCCTCTGGGGTGTGGGGCTCCTTGGATTGCTCTGACTGGGCCACTTTGGGGCATCACCACCTTACATTTATTTTTAACACCTGCAGTACACCATGCTGTTTGTTTTTATTTATGTAGTATTTTTCACAAATCTTTTACACTTGTAACACTGATCAGCTAACCTCACGTCCTAATGTCCTGACACATTACTGCTGTCCTTCTAACACTCGGCAGCCTCTTTCACTTGCCTAACACTGACTTCTCACTTCTATCCCTTATCCGTGTGATGCCCTGGGGTGGTTTGGGGATGCTCTGCACCACAGAGGCGAACCCCTATAATGTTAGGGACCTGTATAACGAGGTCACAGTGAAGTAAGTGGGCAGGCTCATACATTGGCCAATATATGCCAAGAACCTTGGATAATAGGATTTTAAATACCTGCCGGTAAATCCTTTTCTCGTAGTCCGTAGAGGTGCTGGGGTCCATTTTAGTACCATGGCGTATAGATGGTTCCGCAGGAGCCTCTGGCACTTTAAGACTTTTTAACAGTGTGAACTGGTTCCTCCCTCTATGCCCCTCCTCCAGACCTCAGTATAGGAACTGAGCCCGAGGAGACTGACATCTTTGAGAGAAGAATTCATATTAAACTAGTGGTGAGATTCACACCATACAACAAAACATGCCGCCAAACATGGCCATTAACATAACCCATGCTAACGTGCATGCCTAACATAACAACAACCGCTGTAAAACATCTTCACACATGAGAACTTGGGTAAAAAGATAAAATGTAAAACTGCAGGAAAAACGGAGCACTGGGCGGGCGCCCAGCATCCTCTACGGACTACGAGAAAAGGATTTACCGGCAGATAATTAAAATCCTTTTTTCTCTTACGTCCTAGAGGATGCTGGGGTCCATTTTAGTACCATGGGGATGTACCAAAGCTCCCAGTAAAGTGCTACTGTTCCTGCAGAACTGACTGACCAAACTTAAGGTCGTCAGCAGCCAAGGTATGAAACTTGTAGAATTTAGCAAACGTGTTTGCCCCTGACCAAGTAGCAGCTCGGCAGATTTGTAATGCCGAGACACCCCGGGCAGCCGCCCAGGATGAACCCACCTTCCTAGTAGAGTGGGCTTTTACCGAAGTCGGTAACGGCAATGCTGCCGTGGAATGAGCGTGCTGAATGGTACCCCTGATCCAGTGCGCAATAGTCTGCTTAGAGGCAGGACCCCCAATCTTGTTGGGGTCATAGAAGACAAACAAAGATTCTGTTTTCCTTATCCTAGCCATTCTTGCAACAAATCCTCAACGCTCTGACGACATCCAAGGATTTTGAGACGGCTGAGGTATCAGAAACCACTGGTTGGTTGATAGGAAAAGAAGACACAACCTTCGGAAGAAAGTGCTGACATGTTCTCAGTTCATCCCTATCTTCATGAAATATCAAATAAGGACCTATGTGAGACAGAGCCCCTAACTCAGACACACGCCTGCCTGAAGCCAAGGCCAACAACATGACCACTTTCCAAGTGAGAAACTTCAACTCCACCTCATGTAGAGGCTCAAACCAGTCCGATTTAAGGAACTGTAGCACATTCAGATCCCATGGTGACGCAGGAGGCACAAAGGGAGGTTGGATGCGCAGAACCCCCTTCACGAACGTCGACCTCAGGAAGGGAAGCCAGCTGTTTCTGAAAGAAAACGGACAAGGACCTTGATAGACCCTAATCTCAATCCAGCATCCACAGCTGCCTGTAGAAATAGAAGACGTCCTAATTGAAACTCCACCGCAGGAGAATTCTTGGATTTACACTGATACATATTTTCTCCAAATCTGATGGTAATATTTGGATATTACCCCTTTCCTGGGAATACCCTTACGGGCTAGGATCTGGCGCTCAACAGCCATGCCATCAAACGCAGCTGTGGTAAGTCCTGATAAACTAACGGCCCCTGCTGCAGCAGGTCCTTGCGAAGAGGAAGAGGCTGACTATCTTCCAGTAATAACTCTTGAAGATCTGGATACCAAGTCCTCCTTGGCCAGTCTGGAGCAATGAGGATTGCTCAAACTCCTGTTCTTCTGATGATCTTGAGAACTTTTGGAAGAAGTGGAAGGAATAGATACACCAACTGAAACACCCACTGGGTCACCAGTGCATCTACCGCTATTGCTTGTGGGTCTCTCGACCTGGAACAATATTTCTGAAGCTTCTTGTTGAGGCGTGATGCCATCATATCCACTCCCCAACGACTTGCCACCTCCGCAAAGACCTCTAGGTGGAGGCCCCATTCTCTTGGATGGAGATCATATCTGCTGAGGAAGTCTACTTCCCAGTTGTCCACTCCTGGAATGAAAATTGCCGACAGAGCTTTTGCATGCCTTTCTGCCCAGAGGAATATCTTTGTCACCTCTGCCATTGCCGCATTGGTTTTTGTTCCGCCTTGATGGTTTATGTAAGCTTCTGCCGTCACATTGTCTGACTGGATCTGTATGGGACGACCTTGAAGAAGGTGTGCTGCTTGATGAAGACTGTTGTACACAGCTCTCAATCACAGAATGTTTATGTGAAGGAGAGTTTCTTGACTTGAATATCTTCCTTGGAAGCTTTCGCCTTGCGTGACTGCTCCCCATCCTCGGAGACTTTTATCCATGGTCACCAGGATCCAGGTCTGAATCCCGAACCTGCGTCCCTCCAGGAGGTGAGAAATTTGTAGCCAACATAGGAATGAAATTTTGTCTTTCGCTGACCAGATTATCCTTTGATGCATGTGGAGATGCGACCCTGACCACTTGTCTAGTAGGTCCCACTGGAAGACCCTGGCATGGAAACGGCCATATTGTAGCGCCTCGTAAGCTGCTACCATTTTCCCCAGCAGGCGAATGCACTGATGAACTGATACTCTTCGTGGTCTCAAAATTTGTTTGACCATGCTCTGGATCTCCTGAGCCTTTTCCACCAGTAGAAATACTCTCTGTACCTCGGTGTCCAGTATCATTCGCAAAAATTATAATCTCAACGTCTGTTCCAACTGAGATTTTGGAAAGTTGATGATCCAACCGTGTTGTTGAAGTACCGTCAGGGATAATGCTATGTTCTAAAGTTGCTTGTCCCTGGATCTCGCTTTTATGAGGAGAACGTCCAAGTATGGAATTATGTTGACCCCTTATTTGCGAAGGAGAACCAACATCTCCGCCATCAACTTGGTGAATATTCTTGGAGCCGTGGAGAGCCCGAATGGTAATGTTTGGAATTGGTAGTGGCAATCCTGAACCGCAAACCTCAGGTATGCTTGATGTGGCGGGTAAATGGGAACATGCAAGTAAGCCTCCTTGATGCCCACTGACACCAGAAATTCCTTTTCTTCCAAGATGGAGATCACCGCTCTCAGGGACTCCATCTTGAATTTAAACCTTTTCAAATAAATATTCAGAGATTTTAGGTTTAAAATTGGTCTGACCGAGCCATTTGGCTTCGGCACCACAAACAGGCTTGAATAAAAGCCTTGGTTCCTCTGTTTGGCAGGAACCAAGGAAATTACTTTGTCTTGACATAATTTGTGTATTGCGTTCAGGACATTTGCGCTGTCCTGAACAGAAACTGGTAAGGCTGATTTGAAAAATCGGCATGGGGGAAGGTCTTGAAATTCCAACCTATAACCTTGGGATACTATCTGTAATATCCAAGGATCCAGATCTGAGCGAACCCAGACCTGGCTGAAAAATAATAGACGTGCCCCCACCCGATCGCACTCCCAAAGAGGAGCCCCAGCATCATGTAGTGGCTTCTGCAGAAGTAGATGCTGACTTCTGCTCCTGGGAGCCTGATGGTGTTGTAGGTTTTCTACCTCTTCCTCTCCCTTTTCCTGTGAAAAAAAGGGGTACTCTTAGCCTTTTTGTACTTGTTTGGCCGAAAGGACTGCATATTATGACAATGATATACTTTTTTAGCCGGTGCAGCTGCCGACGGCAGAAATGCTGACTTGCCAGATGTAGTAGTTATTTCTTTTGGATTCAGCGTCCGCATTCCATTGGCGGATCCATAGTGCCCTGCGGGCTGAAATCGCCATAGCAGAGGCCCTTGAGCCCAGTAAGCCAACGTCCTTCATAGCCTCAACTAAGTAACCTGCAGAATCTCTGATATGACCTAGAATTACCTACCCACGCAGAAGCAATTGTGGGCCTGAGTAATGTACTCGTAGAGATTATATATATATATATATATATATATTAGACTTTAAAGTCGTCTCGAGCTTGCAGTCAGCAGGTTCTTTTAAGGAAGCTGACCCTGGGGCAGGCAATATGATTTTCTTCGATAGCCTAGAGACAGAGGTGTCTACCACTGGGGATGACTCCCACTTACGTCTATCCTCTTCAGGGAAAGGGTATGCTACCCACAACCTTCTAGGAATAGCAAACTTCTTTTCCGGGTTAGTCCAGGATTCCTCAAAGAATGCATTTAAGTCCTTAGACGGAGGAAAAGTCACCACCTGTTTTTTTATTTAATTTAAAATAATCTTTTTCCTCAGGTGCAGGTGTTGTGTCAGTAAACTCTAACACCTCTTTTATAGCGACTATCATACATGAAATGCTCTTAGCGAGTTTGGAGTCTACCCCTCTCAAATCCCCAGTGTAGACCTCAGAGTCGGAATCTGTGTCAGTGTCCCTTTGCATAATTTGGGCCAGAGACCTTTTCTGGGAACTGGAGGGGGTCCCGAGTGTATGAAGTGGAGGAATCCGCAAACACTGCATCCTCCACAGACTGTCTCCAATACTTTGTTGTTTTTAGACATATTATTCTGCAACTTTCTCACCCACACAGGTTCAGAACACTCTTGTGCCTCCAAAATGGGTTCCTCTGGGGAAGAACTTTCTCTAGACATGGTACACGCGTGTACAGTCACACTACTCACACACAGAGGAGCTATTGGGGACAGCTCTAACCTAATGTCTGTCAGAGGGAATTGCCAGTCCACACCACACCACGCGCCCTATAATGTATTGCACTAAAGATATATACATATATACAACACAGCGCTTTTATCCAATATGAAGTCCGCAGACCTCAATACATTATGTGCTCCCCTCCCTCTATAACACCCTGGTACTTGTATCAGCGATGTGAGGAGAAGCGGCGTTCAGGATCAGCACTCCGGCGTCTCTGTGAGGAGAAAATGCCACCAATTGAGTGTAACTAACAAGTCTGAGGAGACACCCCGCCCCCCGTAATGGCGCGGTTCAGTCTCAGCAAATACAATATTTATACTGCCAGGGGTATGTACATCAGCGGCTCCCATGTGTGTACTTTAGTGCCAGTGAGAGTAAGGATTTAACCACATCCCCCCCATGTTTGTGAGCAGCGTCCCGTGCTGCGCTGGTACCTTTATGCCGCCATGATGACCGGAAAACCCCTCTCTGCAGGTCTCCGGTAAATACTCACCAGCCTTCTGACTCTGTTAGGGGGTGGCGGCAGTGCTGTGGGAGTGAGCAGCAGCCAGCCAGGCATGGGCTGTGTTCAGTACCCTTCAGGAGCTAATGGTGTCCTGTCAGTGGAAGCAGAGCCATTGAACTAATGGAGAAGTTGGTTCCTACTTTCCCCCCCTAAGTCCCACGAAGCAGGGAAGCTGTTGCCAGCAGCTTCCCTGTAAAATAACAAACCTAACAGTCTTTTTCAGCAAAACTCAGTAGAGCTTCACTGATGTGCAGCCAGTCTCCTGGGCACATTTTCTATAACTGAGATCTGGAGGAGGGGCATAGAGGGAGGAGCCAGTTCACACTGTTAAAAAGTCTTAAAGTGCCAGAGGCTCCTGCGGAACCGTCTATACGCCATGGTACTAAAATGGACCCCAGCATCCTCTAGGACGTAAGAGAAATTATGATTGTTAGAAATGTAATGGTGTATGGTGCACCTGCGTTCTTGTTTCTATATTGTAGTACTAAGTCCCAGCAAGGTAGCACATCCCATTATAAGAAGCTAGGGTGTGCAGTCCCAGTGATGTCATGAGGCTGCCAGAAAAGAAAGGAGCCCTGCGGTCTATCACTGCTACTCACTGCCCCTGACCTATGCAGTGGTTGCTCAACCTTTTAATAGAACCCGTTTCCTGACACGGAAAGATCAAACAGTGCGGATCCTACTCACACTAGATCCTAGGTGAGTGTACATATCTGACTTATTCCATATCCCACTAGTGTTGCGCTCATTTCCTTTCAACTTTGCTATATATAAATTGTGGGGTGGGGGGTGTTTATATATTTGGAATACCTCTGTCATAGAGCAGACCTTAACCTACCGAATACGGAGGTTTCTGGTGCCTTGTTCAGGCTCCCTCATCTGTTTCCTGGGTGTGGCTATCTTGCCGATGTCATCCCACTGGTACTTAATTCTTGTCAGTATCTCTGGATCATCTGACATGGCCGGGCCAGTCAGTACTGTTAGTACCCTATTTAAACCACCAAGTGGATAGTGACTTGCCTACAGGCTGCAGCACTTTGTGGTTCCTGTTTACTGCTTCAGCAACATGGCTCATTCCTCACTGCCCCCTGCAGCTCTCCAACAGAGCATTATTCCTACAGTAGATGCTTCTAAAACTAACCCTCAAATGCATCAAGACTCAAAAGTACTACAATATCTCCTATATAATAGCACAGATCTGGGACTGTGTGGATAACACTGGGCATGGCTAGGAGCTCTCATTGGGTTAGCAGCACGTCTATCAAACCCAGTCCACAACTGATTGGGCGAGAAACGCCCTCCCATACAGGTTACATCCAACGGGAGGCTCTGCCCTTTGGCTGCTGTGTGTTCCCAGAGCAGGATTAACAATGGGGCTGATGGAGCTGCTGCTCCAGGTCCACACCCCTAAATAGGCCCACTGCATCTGCAGCAACATACCCTCCAACAATTTACACAAAAAATTGGTACAAATTCGAAAAGGGGGTGTGGCCACACCCCTTTTCATATACTTTAATTGGAAGTTTGGAGAGCCAAAAATCAGTACAGACCATAAAAAAAACGTACTGTACCTGCCAAAAAGGTACAGTTGGAGGGTATGCCACTGCATCTGCAGTAAGTCTGTGCCTTGTAGATAGGGGGAAAAAAATCCTTTTACTGCAGCATCCTATGTCCTGCTGCGAGTCCGCCTGCCCCCTCCGACATCAACAATCCCCACTCCCTAGCCGCCGTGCAGGTGGAACAAAAGCTGCTGCGGCCACCGGCATAGATGTGTATGAAAGCGGCGCAGTGGAAGGCTTTCATAGCCCTCCCTGCGCTGCATACTCTCTGAGCCCTGGAGCCTCCTCTGCGCGTGATGTCACAGAAGTGCCTCCCCGCCACAGCCGTGGCCAGAGGCCCTGACTCCGCAACACAGTAAGAATGCCAAATTGATTTCTCACAAATATTTAAAATGCCCGCTCTAATATATATTGTAAATGCCTGCATCTCTTATTACCATATCCCATGAATGTGCGCTATACATCGCAAAACACTGCATCCCATAAGAGAAAACAATACACCCACACATTATCTGAGTTCCAAAGCTCATTGATGTATATATTTGTTATTAAAAGGATATGGATTCAATATATATTACAAAGTACAGTATACCTATAGTTACATGATTACAACTCACACAGTAAGCAGTTAATACATAAAGTTACATACAGTTACATGCCATTACATACAGTTTCAGTTACAAGCCAGCGATACAATTACCATTCCCTCCAATGCATCTTATGTCTCTCTCTCTCAGTAAATAAATACAGGAACTGATCTGCCAGCAAGTCCATCATCGTCTCAGACCTTACAGCCACTCTGAGACCAAAACAGGAACTACCTGTGTGATCAGCAATGTGTTATCTAGTTTGGGGGAGGGTACTCTCATTCATGATGAGTCACTAGTTTCTTTGTATATGCTGAACAGGTTCAGCCTTGGGGACGTCCAAAGGGCTGGCCTGAGTTTCCTGTCCACTACCTGTTTGGTCTATGTATTGTTCTAATAAGTGATTTTAGCTTTTATACATGTAATCATAATTATCCGCTGCAATGTCCCACAACAAGCAATAAATGCATCTACACATCAATCTGGTTGCTTCAATAGTAAACATGACCGGTCTATCTGGTTTCGTTCAAATAATACACATACATGACATTACTTCATTAGATAATTTTAAATCATCATGATGTCTGGCGCTTGATATGATTATAATTATGTACTGTATGAAATTAGTGTTGAATCCATCTCTGTGGCATGTCCGTGTAAATGCGTGTGTTACCATATATTGCTGTGCTCGCTGCGCGTATTTGCAAGTATAGCGACTTATATGTGTGTAGTTTGTATGATCTCTTTATGTAATTTTTTTTTTTACTTCGACAGTCCACCCTTTGGCAGTAAACAATAACTGCCATCAATTATTAACATAAGAAAAAAATATTTCATACCATAATCGGTGACCTAGACACAAGTATGTATGCATTTCGCAAATCAGACACTTGACTATATTTGGGGAAGACAGGGAGGAGGACGAGACATCCTCTATATGCACTCGGCGGTCACGGGACCACTGGTTGGGATGTGGGACAACATGCAACCTATAGAGTATGCTGGGACAGTGCTTTGGCGTATAATGTCTGATTTGCGACGAACATTTCACACATACATGTACCTACGTCTTTGTACACTGATGTTTGGATTCGATTGAGGTTCTGCTGGGTGGATGAAGAAGACACAAACAAATCGTGACAGTGACATATAACATTTTCATGATCTACATCTTCCTATCATTTTCTGAACATTGTTTCCATTTCTGGAACGTATGCTAGGTCTGTTTAATCATTGAACAAGGGTTATAAGTAGTGTCCTTCCTAAATAACATAAACCTTCGGAGTTCGGGGAGAGACACTCATAAACCTTTCTTCCACATATATTAATGAGCTCTTTATCTGCAATGTGTGAATAGCCATTGTCTGATTGTTCCTGATTACCTCTGAACTCCATAACTACTAGAACTTTGATTTTTTTTTCTGATTTTAACAAACTGATCGGCTAATCCTGGGATCCTATAAGGAAATCACTCCTTCCTACAGAACCAGTTCCAGTCCCACACTCGACTCCTCATAAAAAAACCTCGCAAAAATAGAATATCCTGAAAGAAAATGTTTGTCAGCGGGAAAGAGAGAAAAGAGAAATAGAACAAAACAACTCTTGTTCATAACAAATCAATTACAATGACTGGTCTTTCTGCAATCCTTTAGTACGCTCAGGTAGTGGTCAACAGTGCCGCCTCTGAGTCTTCACGGAACAGAGTCTCTGGTGATACGAGGTTCTCTTTGCCTTGCTCTTTGGACACAGAGTTCACTTGGAACACACAGTTCACTTTGCTCTCCACCTTGCTCTTTGAACACACAATTCACTTGGAACACACAGTTCACTTCGAACACACAAACTCGATGAATGTGAGCAATAAACTACTTTGTCACGAGTTCTCTCTGGGTCAGCGACCTTCTTGTAGTGGGACGAGTGGACCCAAGTCTCTCTTTCGGCGACCTTTAGTGCTGTCAAAAAACTTGGTATGGTCCTTCCCACCTGTCTATTAGGCAACCTAAGCGTAAGAACAATCACAGTCTCTTGGTTCATAATCAAGACAGTTAGTATTTGGCATACCAGCAATCAACAGTTTCAAGTTCTTTTGTCAAGTTCTCAAATGCTGGCTCATCTCAATAAGGTACTGTACTGTCACCTCATTGATGTATTTCTGATCATTGTGCGGATCAATCATGACATGAGGTTGTCTTCCAAAAACAACCCAAAAAAAACCACAAATACCAAAACAACAACAAATTTCGAAGAGGGTGATTCGTTGAGTGAAGATCTGGGAATGGTTCCGAAGCTACATAATACTAGTTGCAGTATCTATGATCACAATAGTACAATTTCAAGCTTTGCTCGTACTTCTAGGGGTACCATTATCTACACACAAATTTCTCCGCAATTTTTCTTTGCGGTAAACACAGCAGCATCCGTGGCGGCAGGAAATGCCTCTACCCAGTTTGAGAAAACATCAGTGCACACCAATACATAACAATAATTCCTAAAGGGTGTTAACTGTACGAAGTCGATGTGTATTTCCTGAAAAGATCCGTCTGCAGGAGGGATATGGGATGGCTCTGTTGGTATTGCTTTACCAATATTCTTCCTCAAGCAAGTAAGATAGGTCGTTGCTCTCTTTACCTGCATGAGAATAGAATCCTGGCGCACACCAGTAGGCTCTCATCAGCCTGCACCTACCCTCTTTGCCTAGATGAGTCAGACCATGTGCCACCTCAGCTAGACTTGGAAGGTATGCTCTGGGGGCTACTGGCTTACCGTGTCCACCTGCCCGCAGTCCTGAGGACTCCTGGCCATACCCCTTTGTCCTCCAGACTGCCTCTTCCTGCAGGGAACACAAATGTTTTTTTGTATCTTAATTTAACTATCGTGTGTTTGCAGTGTAGAGTACCATGAGCATAACTCAAAAAACAAAACAAAAAAAAAACAACATCTCTAGAGGAGAGAAAGAAAATGAAAAAAAAATGTCAGGTTTGCCATTCACCAACAGACATATCAGTGTCTATACAAAATTTCCCTTCACCAGTATTCCCATTCTCCACCCTTTGTGCATGACAAGGCACACTGCAGTAATACTGGTGTCATCGTGCTGTTGAGATATACTGGGTTTGGGCAGAACTCTGAAGGATCTAGGCATGTGGAGTTTGAACTGTAATTGGGTCCATGTATTGTAGCACCCTGTGTGAACGCAAAAGATGAAGAGGAAACTGTAGAGAAACAGAATAGAGGTTGGTGACAGATGAGTTTGTAGAGGTGGAGAAAATTTTATAAAAATTTGACAACTGGATTGGGCACTACGGGGAAGTGATTCTCTACTGTCTATACCCCTTAAAAAAAATTCTGTGTCTTATCACTACTGGGACTATCCCAGCCATCAATCCAGTGTCCTGTCCATCCTAAGTTCATAGGGAACCCGGTATCTGTGAGTTAATTTTCTCTACCTGTGATGGACATGCATCTAGAACAGTGAAATGTAACATTAGTAAGTTGCATTTATTCTGTTCTTCCCATTTCCCGAATCTGTGTTTTCTATATGGCTCGTGATTCCTTACTATATGTCCCTTGGTCCCGTCTATGTGTTTAATAATGTGGCTTGTGTTTTCTGTCTAGGGGATCTATATTGACTATGTGTCCTACTACTTCTACAATCTCTGGCAAAATGCCCTTCCTTCCTACAAGTGTAACATATTATTGACCATTTAGGATCTGGGGTTTGTTCTGATTGGTCTTTCCTGTATGTGCCAGTATACTTACCGTCCTCAACCTCTCCACCTGTTGTTCTCTGCGCCTAGCACCAGTGGTGGGATTCAGCCGGTTCGCACCGGTTCTACAGAACCGATACCTAATGTACTATCGGTTCTGCAGAACCGTTTGCTGGCCTGCTGAATTCCACCACTGACCCACTGATACAACTCGGGCGCCTGCTGTTAATTTTTATTACTTTTTCTGTCCACCGCAGCTTGGCCTGGCCTGGACAATGATTATAAATTAATATAATGGCTGCCTGCCTGGCTCTGCTCTTCTGGGCTGGGCAGGGCTGGCCAGGCTGTTAGTCAGCCTGTGTAAGCCCACCCTGCCTCCCTTGTTGTTGGCAAGGATTGGCTCCCCCTGCACACGTGTTCTGAACTTCTGTGCAGACTGTGCAGAGGAGAGGACTCAGAGGCGGAGCCACCATCAGCCATCACGCGGCAGCGGACGGTGCGCAGAAGGGCAGCCTGCAAGACAACAACTTACAACAAGTCGTCGTCACTTGGGACGGAGTCGGGAGTGCCAGAGCGGGGACAGACAGACGCACGGCACGGGCACAACACTGTTCAGCCAGTTCCTATCGGCCCGGCGGCCGTGACATCACATCAGCGTCTGAGGCGGAGACTGCGGCACAGACAGAAGAGCAGAGCAGAGACAGGCAGCCCGGGAGTACGGACAGTACTGGGTCACCGACCGTCAGCATCTGGGCGAGTTATGCTTCTGTGCTGAGCCTGTCACTGCAGTGTTTAATGTGGCAAGGGAGGGGCCAGGCGGGCCCGCCAGGGGCATCAAAATGGCGCAGTTATGCAGTATGAAGGAGGGGAGGGAGGCTGCTGCTAGCTTGCCGAGGATGAGTAGCTCAGGGGCTGCCAGGCAGCTGCACAATGCTGTTGGTGTTGGGGAGAGACTGAGAGAGGAGCCAGTATGGCTGGACTCAGTTGCTGGGCTGGCCAGAGAGGAGCCATTATTAGCCTGCAGTGGTGGAGGAGGGAGGGGGGCATCAAAATGGCGCAGTATGAAGGAGGGGAGACTGCCAGGAAGGGCCCCTGACTGAGGTGCTGAGGGAGATGGGAGTGGTCAGAGAGGCTGCATTTTGGTAATGGCACTTTACAGAGAATATTTGAACATTCACATTGGGGCAGATCAATGTATTAAGCCTGGTGAAGAGATAAAGTGGACAAAAAGTGAGATAAAATGGAAGGAGATAACGCACCAGCCAATCAGCTCCCAACTGTAATTTTTCAAACATTGGCTGTTGAATTATCTCCTTACACTTTATCTCATCACCATGCTTAATACATCTGCCAAATTGTTTGCTACAGCCGGTTTTCTCTATGGCTTAGGGAGGGTAAATGGGAATGCTGCTACACTTTTATTTTGCAAATAACTATTTATATTTCCATCTTTACATTTGTACAGAAGAGACCAGACCAGTCTATCACACAAGTCTGATAACCATCTCTAGAGTGGTTTGGAAAGAGAGAAAGGTCCCAGAGGAAGCAGGGAATATTTTGTGGAGCCTGTTGGGTTACACACAGTGAGTAGACATTCCACTTTACAGATTGCTGGGCTGGTTGCTGGGCTGGCCAGAGAGGAGCCATTATTAGCCTGCAGTGGTGGGGGAGGGAGGGGGGCATCAAAATGGCGCAGTATGAAGAAGGAGGGGAGACTACCAGGAAGGGCCCCTGACTGAGGTGCTGAGGGAGATGGGAGTGGTCAGAGAGGCTGCATTTTGGTAATGGCACTTTACAGAGAATATTTGAACATTCACATTGGGGCAGATCGATGTATTAAGCCTGGTGAAGAGATAAAGTGGACAAAAAGTGAGATAAAATGGAAGGAGATAACACACCAGCCAATCAGCTCCCAACTGTAATTTTTCAAACACAGCTGATTGGCTGTTGAATTATCTCCTTACACTTTATCTCATCCCCGTGCTTAATACATCTGCCACATTATTTGTATCCTTGTTGTATGGATGTACAGTACCATTCTTCATGCTGCCATGGGACCATGATTTCTGTACTTAGGGTGAGACTGAGATGTATGCTTCTACTTACATGTCCATAAATATGTTATTATTATATTTTAAAAGTTTTTTTTTTTACGTAGCCCTTGAAACTAAGGATGAAAAGGCAACACAGTTTGTTTTCTTATTGAAAAAATCTGTCAAAGTCAGATTCTTCTGTTGTATCAGAATTGGCCTTGGAAGGTTCAACAGTCACTAGCAGAACCAATCCAGCCTGAAGAAAGCAGCACGTCAATTGAAATAGAAAATCACAACAACTCCAATTTTGTAAATAGTCTTCCTGAATGCTGGTCAGTGCAACAATATAAACATTTTAAAGAAAAATATGAAGGACTGGGAATTTCTAACAAAAAGTTAGGTTGTGAGTATTGTGCAAAATATGATTTCATAAAAGAGAAAAGTGTTCATGCGTCAAAAGAGTGGAAAGGTTTTCAGATTGAGGCATCAGGGAAAAACAGAGTGGTACAACAAGCTTCTCTAAGGAAAAAAATGAAAGAACATTTTTCATCAAAGGCTCATAACATTTGTAAAGACAACTTCAAAATACGTGAGCAGGATACTATAACAAACGTAGTAGATACAATGAATAAAAAATATTTCAGTACTACTTGTAGAGTATTTAATACAGTTTACAGCCTGTCAAAAAGATGTAAACCATTTTTAGACATAGAAGATGAGATTGAACTGCAAAATGAAAAATGGATTAGATATGAGAATAGGATTGCATTCACGTAAAACTGCTGTGAAAATAGTTGATTTTATTGCAAAGGAAATTAAACAAGAAATATTTACTAAAATTACTGAAAATGATAAGAAAATATGTTTGATTATTGACGAAGCTTCAACGATATCTTGCAAACCAGTTATTATACTTTTCTTAAAAGTTGAGGACTCAGTTTCATCTCCAACAATTTTTGTTGAGCTAGTTGAATTGGAAAAACAAGATGCAGAGACAATATGTTCTTCAGTTATGGAAAGTTTAAATAAAGTTGGGCTTACTAAGAACTACTTACAAAAAAATTTAATAGGATTTTGCTCTGATGGTGCAAGTGTTATGCTTGGGAGAAAATCTGGAGTGAGCACTAGGATAACAAAAGACTTTCCAAACATAATAATATGGCACTGTTTAAACCATCGCCTCCAACTTGTTTTAGATGACTCAATAAAGGAAATAAATCAAGTAAATCATTTCAAAATATTCATTGATAAGATATATACTATTTCTCTAACGTCCTAGTGGATGCTGGGGACTCCGTAAGGACCATTGGGAATAGACGGGCTCCGCAGGAGACTGGGCACTCTAAAGAAAGATTTAGTACTATCTGGTGTGCACTGGCTCCTCCCTCTATGCCCCTCCTTCAGACCTCAGTTAGAATCTGTGCCCGGACAGAGCTGGGTGCTTTTAGTGAGCTCTCCTGAGCTTGCTAATAAGAAAGTATTTTAGTTAGGTTTTTTATTTTCAGAGAGCTTCTGCTGGCAACAGACTCTCTGCTACGTGGGACTGAGGGGAGAGAAGCAAACCTACTAACTGCAGATAGGTTGCGCTTCTTAGGCTACTGGACACCATTAGCTCCAGAGGGATCGAACACAGGACCTGACCTTGTCGTCCGTTCCCGGAGCCGCGCCGCCGTCCCCCTCGCAGAGCCAGAAGCCGGCAGAAGCGGAGAAGACATCGAAATCGGCGGCAGAAGACTCCTGTCTTCACATGAGGTAGAGCACAGCACTGCAGCTGTGCGCCATTGCGCCCACACTAACCCACACACTCCGGTCACTGTAGGGTGCAGGGCGCAGGGGGGGGCGCCCTGGGCAGCAATTGATACCTCCTGGCGAAAGCTCCATATAGACAGTGGGACACTGTTATATGTATGAGCCCCCGCCATTTATTTTACAAAAAATTGCGGGACAGAAGCCCGCCGCTGAGGGGGCGGGGCCTTCTTCCTCAGCACTCGCCAGCGCCATTTTCCTTCCACAGCTCCGCTGAGAGGAAGCTCCCCAGGCTCTCCCCTGCAGAATCACGGTAGAAGGGTAAAAAAGAGAGGGGGGAGCACATAAATTTAGGCGCATTAATCATAATACAGCAGCTACTGGGTAAACACTAAGTTACTGTGTAATCCCTGGGTTATATAGCGCTGGGGTGTGTGCTGGCATACTCTCTCTCTGTCTCTCCAAAAGGCCTTGTGGGGGTCCTGTCCTCATTTAGAGCTTCCCCTGTTTGTGTGGTGTGTCGGTACGCGTGTTTCGACATGTTTGACGAAGAGGGCTATGTGGAGGCAGAGCAAGTGCAGTTGACTGACGTGTCGCCGCCGACGGTGCCGACACCTGATTGGATGGATATGTGGAAGGTGTTAAATGATAATGTAAACTCCTTACATAAAAGGTTGGATAAAGCTGATACCTCGGGCCAGTCAGGGTCTCAACCCATGCCTGATCCTACAGCGCAGAGGCCCTCGTGGTCTCAAAAGCGCCCACTATCCAAAATGGTGGACACAGATGTCGACACGGATTCTGACTCCAGTGTCGATGATGATGATGCAAAATTGCAACCGAAAATGACAAAAGCTATACGTTACATGATTATAGCGATGAAGGATGTTTTACACATATCAGAGGGCTTATATGTATGGGGAGAAAAAGCAAGAGGTGACTTTTCCCCCTTCACATGAGTTAAATGAGTGATGTGAAAGAGCGTGGGATTCCCCAGATAAGAAAGTCCTGATTTCCAAAAGGTTGCTTATGGCGTACCCTTTCCCGCCAGAGGACAGGGTGTGCTGGGAATCCTCCCCTAGGGTAGATAAAGCTCTCACACGCTTATCTAAGAAGGTGGCCCTGCCGTCACAGGATACGGCCGCCCTAAAGAATCCTGCAGATAGAAAGCAGGAAAGTATCCTGAAATCTGTTTTTTTTTTTATTCAACAATTTTTATTACATTTTTTATAGAAATACAAGAACAGGGAAGACCTTCATGATACAGACATACCAAAAACCGGAGAGAAACCGGTATAGTTACAATAATCCATCGTAAGGTGCTTTTAAGCCACATCAGTGAAACCACAGATACATAGTCGGTACTTGTAGGCTTGAGTAAGAGGTAAAGGATAAACAATCTTAACCTACATGAGGTCTAGGAAATGATGAAGACATTACCGACGTGCGTCTTAGCATAAGAAATCACCATATACCTAAGGCTAAGCATACAATTCTACCTGAGGATTCACAGGACATCAGTATACCTGAGAGGTCAATAAAGAAGACAGACAGGAGGGGGGAGGGGGGGGGGAGAAACAAACTGGGAAAACAATACAAGTATAATCATATCATGAATGAGTAGCGGCCAAAGAAGTCCTAAGTAAAAATATTAAAGAAGTAATTCAGGCATGGTTAGCTATTCTAACCAAAGAGAAGGTTCAGTACCCATATGGCATCAGACTAAACATACAGCATGGTGTATTAAATTAATATAATTGCATTTCCTAAGAAAACAGCAGGGAGTCCCAAAGGAACAGTACATGGGCCTAGGTTGTCAAGAGGCCCTATCGATTTGTCTATATAGATACCACGTTGTGGTCTCAAAAAGTTTATAGATGAACGACTGTACATCCGGGTCTAGAGTATCAATATACCTCTCCCACTTCTTGGCAAACCGCCTGACCCCCAATTCAATATCAGGAAGAGTAGCACGCCTCTCAAAATAAATAATCCGGAGGGTCATGTGTTTCACAGCCATCAAAGAAGGGGTAGACGGTTTGATCCAATTATTAAGAATTTGTTTCTTGGCAATTGTCAGGATAACAGAGAGTACCGGAACAATATCTCTATCTTCAGGCCCAAGAGACCACTCCCTAAAATCAAGTAGCAAACAAGCCCTCGGGCGTTTTATTAACAGTAAGTTAAATACTGTGTTGAGATAAGCGACCACCTTGTACCAAAACTTAGATATTTTCCGGCAAGACCACATATTGTGGTACAAGGTGGCACTCTGCGCAGTACATTTGATGCAACAGCCAGTGTCGTCTGGGACCATGTGTGCCCTCTGATTAGGCGCTATATATGCCCTTTGGAGCGTCTTCAAGTGAACCTCTTGCAAAGAGGCAGAGTATAAGAACCTAAAAGTGGGTAAAATGTTATCTAACAATTCAGCGCACGATCCCATATTGGGGATATCTCTGGACCATGAAGACAACGCGGAGTCCCAGAGCCGGTCTCTATATGAGACCCTAAAGGTGTTTCTGAAGTAACTAAGATGGTAAGGACAATCTTTAGTAAGCACCATTAAGGTGCGCAGCGGGTCTGTGGTAGCCTCAGAAATCATTGGGTGAGACTGGGATTGAGCAAAGTGTCTAGCCTGCAGGTACATAAAAAATTCCCGGAGGGAAATACCAAATTTTATCTGGATATCAGAGAAAGAAAGCACTGCGTTGCCTCCTGGGTCATATATGTCTCTAATAGCTGCGATCCCCTTTTCTCTCCAACTCAAAAAATGTGCGTTATCAAGGCCAGGAAGGAAACATGGGTTACCCCAAAACGTAGTGTGAAGAGAGGTGTCAGGTTTTCTCTGGGCTTTAGTGTGAGTGGCCTGCCATGCTCGATATGTATGCCAAAATAAAATATTATGTTTTATCTCAGATGGGAGGCGGGAGTTTGGGGTGTGTAACAGTGCAGCAGGTGAGAAAGGATGGAATACGGCCAGTTCAAGTGGCAAGTTCGTAAATACTGATCTGCCCCAAAGCCAGTCTGTGATATACCGGTACATCGCTGCTCTACTAAATAGAACAGGATCCGGGATTCCCATACCTCCCTCTTCACGTAATAGCTGTAACCTAGCGTAGGGGACTCTTGGTCGTTTACCTGCCCATAGAAATCTAGTGAAACACTGTTTAAGAAAAAGGACATCTTTCTCAACAAGGGCAATAGGGAGCATAAGAAGAAAATAAGCAATCTTGGGAAAAACAACAGATTTAAAAACTTCTGCTCGACCCATAAGAGACAAGGGCAGAGACGCCCAGTCTGTAAGGATTTTAGACACCTTGGACAAAATAGGACCAAAATTATCCGCATATAGATCCGGGAGGAAAGTAGGGATCTGAACCCCTAAATATCTAAGACTATCTCGAGCCACTGGGAATCGGGACAGGACCGGGTGTAATGGAAAGAGGGAAGAGTCTCCTGAAAGGAGGAGAAGCTCGGATTTAGATATATTAATTTTGTATCCTGCAAAGGAACCAAATTGTTCAATCAGGGAGACAATCGCAGGGATGGACGTATCAGGATGAGAAATAAATAGAATCATGTCGTCAGCATACAGTGATAATTTTACCATTGTGTCCATTATTTTTATGCCTGTAAATCTGGGAGAATTTCTCAGGGAAACAGCTAGGGGTTCTAAAGCTAAGGCAAATAATAAAGGTGACAAGGGGCAGCCCTGACGTGTGCCACTCTGGATAAGAAAAGGGGATGAGAGGATACCATTCCCCAAAACTTGAGTGGAGGGAGATTCATATAATCGGGAAATAAGAGAGACAAAGTCCTCAGGTGCATCAAAGCGGTGGAGCGTTTCATACAGATGGTCCCAGGTGACCAGGTCGAACGCCTTTTCGGCATCAAGTGACAATAATACATTAGTGTCAGTGGGTTTGGAAAGCTGAAAGGCCTGCATAACAGTCAAGACCTTACGGATATTGCTCACTGATTGCCGACCCCAGACAAATCCAGTCTGGTCTGTATGAACTATATCAGGGACTATGAATTTGAGTCTATTCGAGAGGATTTTAGTGAACAATTTATAATCCGTGTTTAGAAGGGAGATCGGACGATAAGAACTGGGAGACTCAGGATCCCGGCCAGGCTTCGGGATAACCTTTATGACTGCGGAATTAAAATATTGGGGCAAGGAAGCACCCTGCATAAAAGAATTAAATAAGACAGAAAGAGGTTCGCACAGTCTAGTAGATAGAATTTTATAGTAGTCATTGGCAAAACCGTCAGGGCCCGGAGTCTTCCCAGTCTTTAGTCCAGCTATTGCTAAAGAAACTTCCTCAGTGGTGATAGGTGCAAGAAGAGAGGTACAGTGCGACTCTGACATTTGAGGCAGATCAGTAGAAGACCAAAAGCTAGACTTGTGGGTCTGGTTAATAACAGGACGTGCATAAAGAGTGGTATAAAAAGACTATAGCACCTCAGCAATCTCGGCCGAGGTCCGTACTCTGTCCCCAGCTTGGGTGAGCAGAGAGTGAATGACCACTTTAGGGTGTCTGCCTTTTAACAAACGGGATAACAGTTTGCCAGACTTATTGCCATATCTGTAAATGCCACAGTCTCTTGAAAATGAATATTTAGCTTCCATTTGAGAAAGGAGGGTATCAAACAGTGTTTTTTGTGTAACGTACCGTTCCCTAGTAGAAGGGGAGGGGGAGGATTTAAATTCCTAAAAAGAGTGAGTAAGAGCCGCCTGGGCTTCCAAATATTGTGAGTTTAAATCTACATCCCTTTTTTTACTATAGGACATAATGTGCCCCCGAATAACTGATTTTGACGCCTGCCAGAAAAGAGCAGGATCCTCGCTCAGAGTTTCTCCATTATGCGTATGATAATCCAGCCACGCTGCATCTAATGAGGAGCGGAATTTCAGAGAGCCACTTAAATGAGAGGGGAAGTGCCAGGAGCGAAAAGGGGATTTTTCTGAGAGGAGCATCAATTTCATCCAGCATAAAGCATGGTCTGAAATACAGATATCCTCAATTTTAGAGTCAGCCACTTTTGAGAAAAAGGAGTCACATAACAGCAGATAATCAATCCTCGAGAACGTGTGGTGCGCAGCCGAGAGGCATGTAAATTCCCTTTCTAATGGGTAGCATGCGCGCCACACATCCACTAAGGACAACTGCGAGCAAATATAGGGGATACCAATACGTGGTAACGAGGGGGGAGCGCGAGGGGGAGGGGATTTATCCAAGGTTGGAGAAGAATATAAATTAAAATCTCCACCCAAGATAATAGGAATTTCAGAGTAGCTTAGTAGCTTAGTGACCATGTTCGTATAAAATTGCTTAGAGTACTGATTGGGAGCATAAATATTACAAAGTAGGAACCTGGATGCATACAATGTGACATCTGCCAGTACATACCGACCCTGAGTGTCATCTAAAATCGCATGGACGGAGATAGAGACCGTGTGCCGTGCTAAAATAATCACTCCCCTAGCCTTAGAAGAGAAGGAGGAAGAGGCTACCACAGACCGACCCATAGTATTCAGTTTTACCACCTCATTTGGCATAAGGTGAGATTCCTGAATGAAAACAACATCCATCCCCACCTTCCGAAGATAGAGCAAAATCTTTCTGCGTTTAGCTGGGGAGTTGATCCCTCCCACATTCCACGTGCCGACACTCAAACTAGCCATGCATCAAATGAACTGGGAAAACCTGTGCAGTAACCATGATATCTTCAGCCGCCGAAAAACGGATACAAATCATACCGGGGTGGACACATAAGGAGGAGAAGGGGAGGGGGAGAAGAAAAGAGGGACAGAAACATAGAAAACACACAAAATATAACATTAACATTGTGAAAGAAAGTCCTGCTAAGGACAATCATAACTTCAGAAAACGAGAACAACCAGTTCACGCAAGCACAGAGGCCGTCATAGACCGCCAATGAGCCAGCCAGAATTATGAAAACCTGAGGAAAAAATGAGGGAGGGAGCGCCCTTACCCACCCTCGGCAACATAATATATGAAAATATACATAGGAAAAATAACAAGAAAATATCAGAGCACACAGAGCATGTTACAGAAAAAGAAAAACGCAGCCTGTCACATAAGAAGAAGGGGGAGATATCTCCGCTAAGCATATATAACCATTCTAGAAAGATTACATAGCCACAAAAAGACAACAGATGAATAAGAAAAATCTAACACATAAAACAAGGCAAAAAGGTTCAGCCCGCTGTATAAGACCAAAGTCTCTTTTGGGGGAAAAAACACCTGCAGCAGATTCTACAGCAATAATTAAATTGGCAGACATAACCGGAAACAGAGAAGTCCAGGAGCAATACTCAGCCATCTCGATCCAGGGTGTCATCCGCCTGAGAGGAGTCGTCATCTGCCTTGGATGCCTCAGAAACATAAGCCTCTGCATCTGCAAGATTCGTAAAGTCCCGGAAAGAATTTCCATCAAACAGGCGTAGTCTTGCAGGGAAGTGCAGAGCAAATTTTTTATTCGCCTTTACCAAACGGGAGCAAAGGGGGGTAAATTCCCGACGTGCCCGGAATACCTCCGCGGAGTAGTCCTGGAAAATGGCCAAACGAGCTCCCTCCCATTGTAAATTCCTATGCCTCCTGGATGCCGTCCATATTGCCTCCTTATGGAGAAAGTTCAGACATTTAAATATAACCACAGGTGGTCTGCTATTAGGTGAAGAACGTGGGGGACCCAGTCTGTGGGCTCTCTCGATAACTAAGCCAAAGCATTCATCTTGGATATGCAACAAATCAAGGAGGGACGTTTGTAAAAAAAGAGTCAAATCAGGACCTTTCAGTGACTCAGGGAGCCCCAGCACCCGAAGATTCAATCTCCTCGATCTATTTTCAAGATCGTCAACCTTGTTCAGCAGCTGGAAGTGAGATTTCTGGAGCTCATCATATCTGTGCTTAAGATCCCCAACATCCTGAAAAGTCTCCCCCAGCCTTTGTTCATTTGTAAGAACAGTCTTAGATAACTGCTTGATTTGGGATTTTAGATCTTTTATTGCCTGCTGCATTTTAGCAGCATGTGCATCCATGATAGGCTCCATGGCATCCCTAACAGCTCTCACTACATCAGCATAAGTCACTGGAGAGGCAGGGGAACAGTCAGGCTCACCTGAGGGAGAAATGTGTTTTGCAGAAGCCAGTTTAATGCTGCCAGCAGCCTGCAGACTCGTTTGTGAGCTAGGTGCGGCGGCCATCTTGGATTCCCCCGGCCGTTTTTCAGACCTCGATCTCTGGGCTTTAGGGGGCATGGGGGAGGACAGAAACCTTTCCATCCAATCCACAGCACTTTCCCACAGGTAGTGTGCGCCAGGTGCGGAGAAAAGCCGCGAGCGGGAGGCGCTGTGTGCTCCGGTTACCGAGGGTGCAGGAGAGCTGCAGCAATCAGCTTCTCCTCACATGGGCGCCGGAACCGGAAGTCATCCTGAAATCTGTTTATACGCATTCAGGGACTCTACTGAGGCCGGCAATTGCGTCGGCGTGGATGTGTAGTGCTGTAGCAGCGTGGACAGATAATCTGTCTGAGGAAATGGATACCTTGGACAGGGATACCATTATGCTAACCCTGGGGCATATAAAAGACACTGTCCTATATATGAGGGATGCCCAGAGGGACATTTGCCTACTGGGCTCTAGAATTGATGCAATGTCCATTTCTGCCAGGAGGGTCCTGTGGACTCGGCAGTGGACAGGTGATGCCGACTCCAAAAAACACATGGAGGTGTTACCTTACATGGGTGAGGAATTGTTTGGGGACGGTCTCTCGGACCTGGTTTCCACAGCTACTGCTGGGAAGTCAAACTTTTTGCCATATATTCCCTCACAACCTAAGAAAGCACCGTATTACCAAATGCAGTCCTTTCGTGCACAAAGAAGCAAGAAGGTCAGAGGTGCTTCCTTTCTTGCTAGAGGCAGGGGTAGAGGAAAAAAGCTGCACCTTACAGCTAGTTCCCAGGAACAGAAGTCCTCCCCGGCTTCCACTAAATCCACCGCATGACGCTGGGGCTCCACGGGTGGAGCCAGGAGCGGTGGGGGCGCGTCTCCGACTTTTCAGCCACCAGTGGGTTCGCTCACAGGTGGATCCCTGAGCCATACAGATTGTGTCTCAGGGATACAGGCTGGAATTCGAGGTGATGCCCCCTCAACGTTACTTAAAATCGGCCCTGCCAGCTTCCCCCATAGAAAGGGAAGTAGTGGTAGCGGCGATTCACAAGCTATTTCTCCAGCAGGTGGTGGTAAAGGTTCCCCTTCTTCAACAGGGAAAGGGATACTATTCCACAATGTTTGTGGTACCGAAACCGGACGGTTCGGTCAGACCTATATTAAATTTAAAGTCCCTGAACATTTATCTGAAAAGATTCAAGTTCAAAATGGAATCGCTCAGAGCGGTCATTGCAAGCCTGGAAGAGGGGGATTTTATGGTGTCTCTGGACATCAAGGATGCTTACTTGCATGTCCCCATTTATCCGCCTCATCAGGAGTACCTCAGATTTGTGGTACAGGACTGTCATTACCAATTCCAGACGTTGCCGTTTGGGCTCTCCACGGCACCGAGAATATTTACCAAGGTAATTGCAGAAATGATGGTGATCCTGAGAAAACAAGGAATCACAGTTATCCCATACTTGGACGATCTCCTCATAAAGGCGAGGTCCAAGGAGCAGTTGCAGATCAGCGTAGCGCACTCTCAGGAAGTGTTGCAACAGCATGGCTGGATTCTGAACATCCCAAAGTCGCAGCTGATTCCTACGACGCGTCTGCCCTTTCTGGGCATGATTCTGGACACAGACCAGAAGAAGGTGTTTCTCCCGGCGGAGAAGGCTCAAGAGCTTGTGACTCTAGTCAGAGACCTCTTAAACCCGAAACAGGTGTCGGTGCATCACTGCACGCGAGTCCTGGGAAAGATGGTGGCATTGCACGAGGCTATTCCCTTCGGCAGGTTCCATGCGAGGATCTTTCAATGGGATCTGTTGGACAAATGGTCCGGAGCGCATCTTCAGATGCATCGGCTGATCACCCTGTCCCCCAGGGCCAGGGTGTCTCTTCTGTGGTGGCTACAGAGTGCTCACCTTCTCGAGGGCCGCAGGTTCGGCATACAGAACTGGGTCCTGGTGACCACGGATGCGAGCCTCCGAGGGTGGGGGGCAGTCACTCAGGGAAGAAACTTCCAAAGGGTTGTGGTCAAGCCAGGAGGCTTGTCTGCACATAAATATCCTGGAACTAAGGGCCATATTCAACGCCCTAAGTCAAGCGGAGCCCCTGCTTCGCAACCAACCGGTGCTAATTCAGTCAGACAACATCACCGCGGTGGCTCATGTAAACCGCCAGGGTGGCACAAGAAGCAGAGTCGCGATGGCGGAAGCCACCAGGATTCTTCGGTGTGCGGAGAATCACGTACAAGCACTGTCAGCAGTGTTCATTCCGGGGGTGGACAACTGGGAAGCAGACTTCCTCAGCAGGCACGACCTTCACCCGGGAGAGTGGGGACTTCATCACGAAGTCTTCATTCAGATTACAAATCGATGGGAACTGCCACAGGTAGACATGATGGCGTCCCGTCTCAACAAAAAGCTACAACGGTATTGCGCCAGGTCAAGAGACCCTCAGGCGATAGCTTGGACGCCCTAGTAACACCGTGGGTGTTCCAGTCGGTCTATGTGTTTCCTCCTCTTCCTCTCATACCCAAGGTGCTGAGAATCGTAAGAAGAAGAGGAGTGAGAACAATACTCATTGTTCCGGATTGGCCAAGAAGGCCTTGGTACCCGGAACTGCAAGAAATGCTCACAGAGGACCCATGGCCTCTGTCTCTCAGACAGGACCTGTTGCAACAGGGGCCCTGCCTGTTCCAAGACTTACCGCGGCTGCGTTTGACGGCATGGCGGTTGAATGCCGGATCCTAGCGGACAAAGGCATTCCGGAGGAAGTTATTCCTACGCTGATAAAGGCTAGGAAGGACGTGACAGCAAAGCATTATCACCGCATATGGCGAAAATATGTTGCTTGGTGTGAGGCCAGGAAGGCCCCTACAGAGGAATTCCAACTGGGCAGATTTCTGCACTTTCTACAGTCTGGAGTGACTATGGGCTTGAAGTTGGGATCCATAAAGGTCCAGATTTCGGCCCTATCTATTTTCTTTCAAAAGGAACTGGCGTCTCTTCCTGAAGTTCAGACGTTTGTTAAGGGAGTGCTGCATATTCAGCCCCCTTTTGTGCCACCAGTGGCACCTTGGGATCTCAACGTGGTGTTGGGTTTCCTAAAATCCCACTGGTTTGAAACACTCAAGACCGTGGAGCTAAAGTATCTCACGTGGAAGGTGGTCATGCTATTGGCCTTAGCTTCGGCTAGGCGTGTGTCAGAATTGGCGGCTTTGTCATGTAAAAGCCCCTATCTGGTTTTTCATATGGACAGGGCAGAATTGCGGACTTGTCCCCAATTTCTGCCAAAGGTGGTGTCATCTTTTCATTTGAACCAACCTATTGTAGTGCCTGCGGCTACTCGTGACTTGGAGGATTCCAGGTTACTAGATGTAGTCAGGGCTTTGAAGATTTATGTAGCCAGAATGGCTGGAGTCAGGAAAACTGACTCGCTGTTTATCCTGTATGCCCCCAACAAGTTGGGTGCTCCTGCTTCAAAGCAAACCATTGCCCGCTGGATCTGTAACACGATTCAGCAGGCTCATTCTGCGGCTGGATTGCCGCATCCAAAATCGGTGAAAGCCCATTCCACAAGGAAGGTGGGCTCTTCTTGGGCGGCTGCCCGAGGGCTCTCGGCTTTACAGCTTTGCCGAGCTGCTACTTGGTCGGGTTCAAACACATTTGCAAAATTCTACAAGTTTGACACCCTGGCTGAGGAGGACCTTGAGTTTGCCCATTCGGTGCTGCAGAGTCATCCTCACTCCCCCGCCCGTTTGGGAGCTTTGGTATAATCCCCATGGTCCTTACGGAGTCCCCAGCATCCACTAGGACGTTAGAGAAAATAAGATTTTACTCACCGGTAAATCTATTTCTCGTAGTCCGTAGTGGATGCTGGGCGCCCGTCCCTAGTGCGGACTTTCTGCAATACGTATATATAGTTATTGCTTAATAATGGGTTATGTTATGTTGGCATCCATTGTTGATGCCCTGTTGTTCATACTGTTGACTGGATAAGTGTATCACAAGTTATACGGTGTGATTGGTGTGGCTGGTATGAGTCTTACCCGGGATTCCAAAATCCTTTCCTTATAATGTCTGCTCTTCCGGGCACAGTTTCCTTAACTGAGGTCTGGAGGAGGGGCATAGAGGGAGGAGCCAGTGCACACCAGATAGTACTAAATCTTTCTTTAGAGTGTCCAGTCTCCTGCGGAGCCCGTCTATTCCCCATGGTCCTTACGAGTCCCCAGCATCCACTACGGACTACGAGAAATAGATTTACCGGTGAGTAAAATCTTATTTTTTCATCAATCCAATAAGAACCAGATTAAACTTACCAAAATATCCGAACAACTTTGAATTGAAATTATAAAGATTGGTAGAGTTTTGGGACCAAGATGGGCTGCCTGTAGTTTAAGGTCAACCCTAGCTGTGTGGCGCGCTTATCCTGCGCTACATCACTATTTTTCTTCAAATGCAAAGTACTTGGGTATGGCTACCCATCTTAAAAATATTTTTTTTTCCACTGATTTGGCATTGATGATTGATATTTTAAACGAAATTTCTCTGCTTTCCAATGCACTGCAAGCAAGAAATACAGACATAATAAAGGCTGAAAAAATAAGATTTTACTTACCGATAAATCTATTTCTCGGAGTCCGTAGTGGATGCTGGGGTTCCTGAAAAGACCATGGGGAATAGCGGCTCCGCAGGAGACAGGGCACAAAAAGTAAAGCTTTTCCAGATAAGGTGGTGTGCACTGGCTCCTCCCCCTATGACCCTCCTCCAGACTCCAGTTAGGTACTGTGCCCGGACGAGCGTACACAATAAGGGAGGATTTTGAATCCCGGGTAAGACTCATACCAGCCACACCAATCACACCGTACAACTTGTGATCTAAACCCAGTTAACAGTATGATAACAGCGGAGCCTCTGAAAGATGGCTTCCTTCAACAATAACCCGAATTAGTTAACAATAACTATGTACAATTATTGCAGATAATCCGCACTTGGGATGGGCGCCCAGCATCCACTACGGACTCCGAGAAATAGATTTATCGGTAAGTAAAATCTTATTTTCTCTATCGTCCTAGTGGATGCTGGGGTTCCTGAAAAGACCATGGGGATTATACCAAAGCTCCCAAACGGGCGGGAGAGTGCGGATGACTCTGCAGCACCGAATGAGAGAACTCCAGGTCCTCCTTAGCCAGAGTATCAAATTTGTAAAATTTTACAAACGTGTTCTCCCCTGACCACGTAGCTGCTCGGCAAAGTTGTAATGCCGAGACCCCTCGGGCAGCCGCCCAAGATGAGCCCACCTTCCTTGTGGAGTGGGCCTTTACAGATTTAGGCTGTGGCAGGCCTGCCACAGAATGTGCAAGTTGGATTGTGCTACAGATCCAACGAGCAATCGTCTGCTTAGACGCAGGAGCACCCATCTTGTTGGGTGCATACAATATAAACAACGAGTCAGATTTTCTGACTCCAGCTGTCCTTGCAATATATATTTTTAATGCTCTGACAACGTCCAGTAACTTGGAGTCCTCCAAGTCACTTGTAGCCGCAGGCACTACAATAGGCTGGTTCAGATGAAATGCTGACACCACCTTAGGGAGAAAATGCGGACGAGTCCGCAGTTCTGCCCTGTCCGAATGGAAAATCAGATATGGGCTTTTGTAAGATAAAGCTGCCAGTTCTGACACTCTCCTGGCCGAAGCCAGGGCTAGAAGCATGGTCACTTTCCATGTGAGATATTTCAAATCCACCTTCTTTAGTGGTTCAAACCAATGAGATTTTAGAAAGTCCAAAACCACATTGAGATCCCACGGTGCCACTGGAGGCACCACAGGAGGCTGTATATGTAGCACTCCCTTAACAAAGGTCTGGACTTCAGGGACTGAAGCCAATTCTTTTTGAAAGAAAATCGACAGGGCCGAAATTTGAACCTTAATAGATCCCAATTTGAGACCCATGGACAATCCTGATTGCAGGAAATGTAGGAATCGACCCAGTTGAAATTCCTCCGTCGGAGCACTCCGATCTTCGCACCACGCAACATATTTTCGCCAAATTCGGTGATAATGTTGCACGGTTACTTCCTTCCTTGCTTTAATCAAAGTAGGAATGACTTCTTCCGGCATGCCTTTTTCCTTTAGGATCCGGCGTTCAACCGCCATGCCGTCAAACGCAGCCGCGGTAAGTCTTGAAACAGACAGGGACCCTGCTGAAGCAAGTCCCTCCTTAGAGGTAGAGGCCACGGATCTTCCGTGATCATCTCTTGAAGTTCCGGGTACCAAGTCCTTCTTGGCCAATCCGGAACCACTAGTATCGTCCTTACGCCTCTTTGCCGTATAATTCTCAATACTTTTGGTATGAGAGGCAGAGGAGGAAACACATACACCGACTGGTACACCCAAGGCGTTACCAGCGCGTCCACAGCTATTGCCTGCGGATCTCTTGACCTGGCGCAATACCTGTCCAGTTTTTTGTTGAGGCGAGACGCCATCATGTCCACCATTGGTCTTTCCCAACGGGTTACCAGCAAGTGGAAGACTTCTGGATGAAGTCCCCACTCTCCCGGGTGAAGATCGTGTCTGCTGAGGAAGTCTGCTTCCCAGTTGTCCACTCCCGGGATGAACACTGCTGACAGTGCTATCACATGATTCTCTGCCCAGCGAAGAATCCTTGCAGCTTCTGCCATTGCACTCCTGCTTCTTGTGCCGCCCTGTCTGTTCACATGGGCGACTGCCGTGATGTTGTCCGACTGGATCAACACCGGTTTTCCCTGAAGCAGAGGTTCTGCCTGGCTTAGAGCATTGTATATTGCTCTTAGTTCCAGAATGTTTATGTGAAGAGACGTTTCCAGGCTCGTCCATACTCCCTGGAAGTTTCTTCCTTGTGTGACTGCTCCCCAGCCTCTCAGGCTGGCGTCCGTGGTCACCAGGATCCAATCCTGTATGCCGAATCTGCGGCCCTCCAATAGATGAGCACTCTGCAACCACCACAGAAGAGACACCCTTGTCCTTGGAGACAGGGTTATCCGCAGGTGCATCTGAAGATGCGACCCTGACCATTTGTCCAACAGATCCCTTTGGAAAATTCTTGCGTGGAATCTGCCGAATGGAATTGCTTCGTAAGAAGCCACCATTTTTCCCAGGACTCTTGTGCATTGATGTACAGACACCTTTCCTGGTTTTAGGAGGTTCCTGACAAGCTCGGATAACTCCTTGGCTTTTTCCTCCGGGAGAAAAACCTTTTTCTGAACCGTGTCCAGAATCATCCCTAGGAACAGCAGACGAGTTGTCGGCATTAACTGGGATTTTGGAATATTCAGAATCCACCCGTGCTGTTTTAGCACTTCTTGCGACAGTGCTAATCCCATCTCTAGCTGTTCTCTGGACCTTGCCCTTATTAGGAGATCGTCCAAGTATGGGATAATTAATATGCCTTTTCTTCGAAGAAGAATCATCATCTCGGCCATTACCTTTGTAAAGACCCGAGGTGCCGTGGACAATCCGAACGGCAGCGTCTGAAACTGATAGTGACAGTTTTGTACAACGAACCTGAGGTACCCCTGGTGTGAGGGGTAAATTGGAACGTGGAGATACGCATCCTTGATGTCCAAGGATACCATAAAGTCCCCCTCTTCCAGGTTCGCTATCACTGCTCTGAGTGACTCCATCTTGAACTTGAACTTCTTTATGTACAGGTTCAAGGACTTCAGATTTAGAATAGGCCTTACCGAGCCATCCGGCTTCGGTACCACAAAAAGAGTGGAATAATACCCCTTCCCTTGTTGTAGAAGAGGTACCTTGACTATCACCTGCTGAGAGTACAGCTTGTGAATGGCTTCCAAAACCGTCTCCCTTTCGGAGGGGGACGTTGGTAAAGCAGACTTCAGGAAACGGCGAGGTGGATCTGTCTCTAATTCCAACCTGTACCCCTGAGATATTATCTGCAGGATCCAGGGATCTACCTGCGAGTGAGCCCACTGCGCGCTGTAATTTTTTGAGACGACCACCCACCGTCCCCGAGTCCGCTTGAGAAGCCCCAGCGTCATGCTGAGGCTTTTGTAGAAACCGGGGAAGGCTTCTGTTCCTGGGAAGGAGCTGCCTGTTGCTGTCTCTTCCCTCGACCTCTGCCTCGTGGCAGATATGAATAGCCCTTTGCTCTCTTATTTTTAAAGGAACGAAAGGGCTGCGGTTGAAAAGTCGGTGCCTTTTTCTGTTGGGGAGTGACTTGAGGTAGAAAGGTGGATTTCCCGGCTGTAGCCGTGGCCACCAAATCTGATAGACCGACTCCAAATAACTCCTCCCCTTTATACGGCAAAACTTCCATATGTCGTTTTGAATCCGCATCGCCTGTCCACTGTCGCGTCCATAAAGCTCTTCTGGCCGAAATGGACATAGCACTTACCCGTGATGCCAGTGTGCAGATATCCCTCTGTGCATCACGCATATAAAGAAATGCATCCTTTATTTGTTCTAACGACAGTAAAATATTGTCCCTGTCCAGGGTATCAATATTTTCAATCAGGGACTCTGACCAAACTACCCCAGCACTGCACATCCAGGCAGTCGCTATAGCTGGTCGTAGTATAACACCTGCATGTGTGTATATACTTTTTTGGATATTTTCCATCCTCCTATCTGATGGATCTTTAAGTGCGGCCGTCTCAGGAGAGGGTAACGCCACTTGTTTAGATAAGCGTGTTAGCGCCTTGTCCACCCTAGGAGGTGTTTCCCAGCGCTCCCTAACCTCTGGCGGGAAAGGGTATAATGGCAATAATTTCTTTGAAATTATCAGCTTTTTATCAGGGGCAACCCACGCTTCATTACACACGTCATTTAATTCTTCTGATTCAGGAAAAACTATAGGTAGTTTTTTCACACCCCACATAATACCCTGTTTAGTGGTACCTGTAGTATCAGCTAAATGTAACGCCTCCTTCATTGCCAAAATCATATAACGTGTGGCCCTACTGGAAAATACGGTTGATTTGTCACCGTCACCACTGGAGTCAGTGCCTGTGTCTGGGTCTGTGTCGACCGACTGAGGCAAAGGGCGTTTCACAGCCCCTGACGGTGTTTGAGTCGCCTGGACAGGCACTAATTGATTGTCCGGCCGTCTCATGTCGTCAAACGACTGCTTTAGCGTGTTGACACTATCCCGTAGTTCCATAAATAAAGGCATCCATTCTGGTGTCGACTCCCTAGGGGGTGACATCCTCATATTTGGCAATTGCTCCGCCTCCACACCAATATCGTCCTCATACATGTCGACACACACGTACCGACACACAGCAGACACACAGGGAATGCTCCTAACGAAGACAGGACCCACTAGCCCTTTGGGGAGACAGAGGGAGAGTTTGCCAGCACACACCAAAAGCGCTATATATAACAGGGATAGCCTTATAATAAGTGCTCCCTTATAGCTGCTTTATATATATCAAAATATCGCCATAAATTTGCCCCCCCTCTCTGTTTTACCCTGTTTCTGTAGTGCAGTGCAGGGGAGAGACCTGGGAGCCGTCCTGACCAGCGGAGCTGTGAGAGGAAATGGCGCCGTGTGCTGAGGAGATAGGCCCCGCCCCTTTTCCGGCGGGCTCGTCTCCCGCTATTTAGTGAATCCAGGCAGGGGTTAAATATCTCCATATAGCCTCTGGGGGCTATATGTGAGGTATTTTTAGCCTTTATATAGGTTACATTTGCCTCCCAGGGCGCCCCCCCCCAGCGCCCTGCACCCTCAGTGACTGCGTGTGAAGTGTGCTGAGAGGAAAATGGCGCACAGCTGCAGTGCTGTGCGCTACCTTTAGAAGACTGCAGGAGTCTTCAGCCGCCGATTCTGGACCTCTTCTGACTTCAGCATCTGCAAGGGGGCCGGCGGCGCGGCTCCGGTGACCATCCAGGCTGTACCTGTGATCGTCCCTCTGGAGCTGATGTCCAGTAGCCAAGAAGCCAATCCATCCTGCACGCAGGTGAGTTCACTTCTTCTCCCCTCAGTCCCTCGTTGCAGTGATCCTGTTGCCAGCAGGACTCACTGTAAAATAAAAAACCTAAGCTAAACTTTTTCTAAGCAGCTCTTTAAGAGAGCCACCTAGATTGCACCCTTCTCGGCCGGGCACAAAAATCTAACTGGAGTCTGGAGGAGGGTCATAGGGGGAGGAGCCAGTGCACACCACCTGATCTGGAAAAGCTTTACTTTTTGTGCCCTGTCTCCTGCGGAGCCGCTATTCCCCATGGTCTTTTCAGGAACCCCAGCATCCACTAGGACGATAGAGAAACTTGTGATACGATCTATTAAAGCATTTGAAATGCTTGAAAAAGAAAAGGGTCCATACGAAAAAAAAGTTTATGAATTAATTACTTCAGAAAGCTACAAAAATATAGATTTTGTAGAAAATCATCGATTTGTTGGCCTTCCTCGGGAAACACTTTTAGAAGGCATTGTAACGAATTTGAAAAAAAGATTAATGGATTGTGGACATTTAAAAGCAAGTTGTAGCAAATTTGATGATAGTAATACATTACAATTTCTCACTTTTTTGGAGCCAGATTACTGGAATATTGAAGAAGTAATAGTTCCATGGAAAGCAGCTGAAGAGCAATTGCATGTATTTAATACATATTTCAATTACCAAATTGATATTAATGAGTATCGAGATTTTGTGGAAAATGTTTTAAAAAACTACCAGAACTATTCAATTCCTGAAAGTGTTCAAAGAGCTAAAAATATTGTCAGAACAATTGCTGTAAGTTCAGCAGAAGCAGAAAGGGGTTTTTCAAAGATGAACATTATATGTTCTGAGAAGAGAAGTCGCCTGTTTCCAATATATCAAACATAATGATTATCAGTCTAATCGGCCTACCGCTAAAGGAATGGAATCCTACTCCTACAGTGCAAAGATGGTTAAGGGTAAATCACGCAGCTGATGATGCTCAGATAAAAGCAAAGAAAATTGCAAGTGAGGACGCCAATCAAACAGCAATATGGAAATATCTTCAATAACTGTTTGTCAGGTATTTAATATTAAAAATCTTCCTTTAAACATAATCTAGTTGTCTGTACCTCTTTTACTGTTCTTATTGCAGTATTTAATGCGTGAATTATTAAACTACCGTTCGGTATATCTTTTGGTATAGTTAAAATGGTCATTAGGACATAGAACCTGTTGTTAATTTATTTGAATCCCACCACTGCCTAGCACTATTCTTGTGATGTTCAATAGCACACTATCTAAGATTAGCTACTGTGACCCCTTTCCAATTTTGCAAAGAAGTCTGCACCCTGACACTCAATGCCTTATTGAGCCCGTCCATTTGCACAGAGACAGCCACCTCCCATTTGCCGAATTAGTTTTTACCAGTGATCTTATCCAGATGGAGAGTTTTCTATTTCTGCAAGAGACAAAAACAAAAAAAAAGTTTAACAAGCTTCTAGGTCATGCAAAGTATTTCATTCAATCCTTCTCATCCCGTATTAAGGGTCTGTACGTGGTCCAACAAACATTTCCAAGCTCATCTTTACTAGGGGCATTACTAGGAATGAATACTTCTTATATGGTAACTGAAAGAAATACCCTGGGGTTACCTTGTCTCTGTTTGCTTTCCTACTGGCAAATACTAATGTGCGGACAGGTTTTTTCTCCATTTCTGACGTTACTTTCTTGATTTTTTTAGTTTTATTTATTTTACTATATATGTACACGAATGATACCATACTTACCTGTTCCATTGGTCTCAGCCACTTCCCCCACAGGCTACTGCTCTTCTTTTACCGGTTGGATACTCCTCTGGGTGCATGAGAAATGGCTGAAAACGATCAGGTCACCTTCTCCTCCTAAACAAAACTTCAACATTCATTAGTACATATATAGGTTACAGTCATATTTTTCATATTTTTATTATTTTCTATAGTTTGTATGCTGGCCGTAACTGCTTCCACATCTACATAAGGCGGGGTACTTGCATTCTCTTTTTTTCTTCCTACTTATTGATTGTTGCTAAAAGTTCAAACAGTTCTTATATTTTCATTCTTGTCTTATATGACTTTGGTTAGACATACCACCTGCAATACCTTAGGATCAAACTCACCAACCCCTCTTGCTGCCACAGGTTTAAACAATTTGTATGTCTGACCCTTTGTTTTCGGGATTTTATCAGACATATTCTTATCCTTAAGTTCTGCAATACCTCTGGTTCAAAGCTGCCCACCCTAGGGAATGGTACCCTATCTTTGTCAGTCATACGTACCCATTCAGACAAAAAGTCTTCCGTGTGTGATCCATATTTACCACACATAACAAACCTCGCTGACCCCTTGGGCCGCGGCTCTTCAACCTGAACCCTGGCTACAAAACGTCCACCGCTTGTGCAATTGGATCCCATCGCGGACTTTTTCCTTTTTACGCAATCCCCAATGCACAATACGAATAGACGGTGAAAGTTCTTAGAGCGCTTTCACCCACTCCTTCTCCGCCGAGTACCACGACTCACTCCAATAGTGACCACCGCGAACCCAGTGAGGCCCCTATCTGGTTTCTATTTACTGGAAGTGTTTAGGAGTGACTTACCTATTCCAGTGAATATACACCGCTGGAGATTTTCTTGAGAGAGACCAGCGAAAACTCCCTATACACAAATCACACTTGTGTATGCTCTACACAGCGCTAATGATACCGCGATTTTACGCAAAAGTTCGTAAAGGGGTATCAAGTTGCGCTGTATATATCGCACCCACAAACGCGTGGTCCAATTGCACAGCGTATAGGTACTTGTTACCTATCTGCCGTACAACCACGGGTCAATGTACAAACTGTGACCCTCAGCCCGGAGCGTAATACAAAAACCTTTTTACTTCAATACTTCGCAATACTTATGCACTATCACGCTCCTTTGCAAATCACCTCACGATTTGCGTATTAAACCTTATACTAACGTGAGTCAGCCACCTCACGCCACCAAGCCTCCTCTTACTTGATGTACCACACGACGGGATCCCGATTTCCCGGGGTTCAAATATCCACTCACTCCTACGTTCGCTCACTCAAATACACTTTGTTTTTCTGTACAGAAAATTTGTATTTAAAAACGAGAGGCAGCTTTACCCCAGAGGCAATACAGTTTTTTTAAACTAAATTTAGAGTAACCTGCTTTTGAAATCTGATAGTTATGTGCTATTGTATTAAATGTCTACTATCCCACCTTTGAACTAAACGACACTATTGTATAATTTGTACTCATTGCCCACATTCTTACGCACTTTGCGCAAACACGTGACCGTGCGTCTCTTACGCTGCGTGCGCAATCCTTTACTTTGTCCGAGACACGTGTACAAAACCCTGCGTCCGCAATAAAACAAATCACACAGCTCTAAGTATAAATGTGAACAATACTAATTACTATTGCCCACTAGACACAACTTGTTCTGTATAAACTTTTATGCAGACCTGCATTTGTGTCTTTACGCTTACTTCCTTAAAATACTGTTATTTCACTTTTAACTATATAGCAACAAATGTATCCTATTTCACACATCTATAATGAATCTAGCAATAATCAATAATTGAAATTATATGATTCAGATTGGATAGCTATCTTGCAGAACATACACTGATATAAATATACACATAATTATAATAATATTATATATATGTACCATTCACTAGTCTCCTATGAGACACCTTACCCATTCAGTGCTTCTAATTTGCATATCAACAGAGGTTCATATGCCTGTTCAAGAGGGTAGTGGGACAGGTTAATTAACATTTCAATGGCTATCCTAAACTAGCAAACAGAGTTAACTAAATCCTGGAGGAAAAAGAAAAAAAAAAACTTTTTTTTATATCTGTGTGTAATTCTTACACTAAGTATTCATCTATTAACTCTCACTAGGCCCAGCTGAAACTATTTGTAATTGACTAAATGGTGTTTGATGTGACCAAGGAAAGCTGATTATTCTGAGCAGTGAAAATCAGCCATTTAGAAAATGACCTTCCCAATATGGCCACTGCTCCTCCCCCTTCCACATCCATGAGGGTTACACAAAATGGTGGACAGGCCATGTGGTTAGTCCAAAATGGAGGACAGACCATGCGGCTTCCTTTGTCACAAAGAAATCACACACCATACAAGCACCAGATGTTATTTTAGGCCTGAGTTAAAAAAAACGATATCATGGCTATGCAGCAACTTATAAACCTACTTAACAGATAAACAATCCAATCTGAATCAAACACAATATGACTTATTTGAACTTTGTTTTGCAACAATAAAAATACATTTTAGCATCTTAAATATTATGAGAAACGCATTGTCCCTTGAATTTCATATCAGCGTCTTACTAATAACACAACAATACACACGGATATGATTTTCTCAGCTTTTAGGATGCGTCCATCACAAGCTGATCGACCACAGCGTCGCGTTTATAATGTACAGTGCATCATTAAGAACGTGATATCGCGGACCAGCCCCCATCTAAGAATGCCAAATTGATTTCTCACAAATATTTAAAATGCCCGCTCTAATATATATTGTAAATGCCTGCACCTCTTATTACCATATCCCATGAATATGCGCTATGCATCGCAAAACACTGCATCCCATAAGAGAAAACAATACACCCACACATTATCTGAGTTCCAAAGCTCATTGATGTATATATTTGTTATTAAAAGGATATGGATTCAATATATATTACAAAGTACAGTACCTATAGTTACATGATTACAACTCACACAGTAAGCAGTTAATACATAAAGTTACATACAGTTACATGCCATTACATACAGTTTCAGTTACAGGCCAGCGATACAATTACCATTCCCTCCAATGCATCTTATGTCTCTCTCAGTAAATAAATACAGGAATTGATCTGCCAGCAAGTCCATCATCGTCTCAGACCTTACAGCCACTCTGAGACCAAAACAGGAACTACCTTCCTGTGTGATCAGCAATGTGTTATCTAGTTTGGGGGAGGGTACTCTCTCTCATTCATGATGAGTCACTAGTTTCTTTGTATATGCTGAACAGGTTCAGCCTTGGGGACGTCCAAAGGGCTGGCCTGAGTTTCCTGTCCACTACCTGTTTGGTCTATGTATTGTTCTAATAAAAGTGATTTTAGCTTTTATACATGTAATCATAATTATCCGCTGCAATGTCCCACAACTTCACAACAAGCATCAAATGAATCTACACATCAATCTGGTTGCTTCAATAGTAAACATGACCGGTCTATCTGGTTTCGTTCAAATAATACACATACATGACATTACTTCATTAGATAATTTTAAATCATCATGATGTCTGGCGCTTGATATTATTATAATTATGTACTGTATGAAATAAGTGTCGAATCCATCTCTGGCATGTCCGTGTAAATGCGTGTGTTACCATATATTGCTGTGCTCGCTGCGCGTATTTGCAAGTATAGCGACTTATATGTGTGTAGTTTGTATGTTCTCTTTATGTAATTTTTTTTTTGACTTCGACAACAGCACAGAGGCTGCCGGCCTGGAAGCCCCCCGAGATGGCTAATGTAACGGATAGAGTGGGTGATATCTCGGAGGGTAATGTCTGGACGCTGAATCAATGTAAAAAGTGACAGTGCAATGCAGTGGGTGTGCAGTGTCACTGACACTGCACAGCATTCACCTTTTACATTGATTCATCGAGTCAGTCAGGTCTGCCAGCCAATCACTGTTAGTGGCGGTGTCCCAACGTGCCGCATTACAGGGAAGTAGACGCACTAAAACTACAGCTCCCAGCAGCCCTTAGCGCCAAAGCATTCCGCCGCTAAGGCCTGTTGGGAGCTGTAGTTTATTGATTGCATCTTCTTCCCTGTAATGCGGTGCGTTGGGACACCGGCACTAACAATAGTGACTGGCTGCTTGGCTGCTGTGCGAGTCTCTGGGAGAGCCACTGCCAAAGGGAGGACAGCATCTTAGCTGCTTCCAGTGGGAGAAGCATTACCCGCCCCTCCCCCACTCGCAGTACCTCTGGGTCCCATCCATGGCACCCCCATACACACCCCTCCACCATCCACGGTGGCTCCGGACCCCACCCACAGCACCCCCGCTCCCACCCGCGGTGTCTCCGGACCCCCACCCGCGGCACCCTCCCCAACCCCACCCACGGCACCACCCCCTCACCCACCCAAGCCACCCCCGCAACAACCCCTCCCCCACCAGCGACACCCCCGGACCCATCCGCGTCTCCCTCGCACCTGCCACTCCCTCAACCACAGCACCTACTAGGTGATTCATCAGGCCCTGCATGCGCTGTTCATGCCATTGCAAGGGGCTACGACCCCTTAACACAGAACCACATTCCCACGACAGAAGGGACCAGCAGCAAATGCAATACAAACCCAAAGAAGCTAAGTGCATCAGGGTGGACGACCTGTGGAACCCAGTGTACCTCGCAGAAAGAGAGTTAACCATGGTAAGTCTACCATAACTCTCCTTCTCTGCAGCGGGGTACACTGTGTTCCACACGGAATACATCGGGAATGTCCTAAAGAAGTTCCTCATGGGAGGGGACGCACTGTAGCGGGCACAAGAACCCGGCGTCCAAAGGAAGCATCCTGGGAGGCAGAAGTATCAAAGGCATACAACCTAATGAACGTGTTCACTGAAGACCATGTAGCCACCTTGCACAATTGTTCAGTGGCCGTGTCTCGGCATGCCGCCCAAGAAGGTCCAACAGACCGAGTAGAATGGGCTTTGATAGCAGCAGGAGCTGGAAGACCAGCCTGTGCATAAGCTTGTGCAATCACCATTCTAATCCATCTGGCCAAGGTTTGCTTATTCGCAGGCCAGTCACGTTTGTGAAAACCAAAAAGTACAAAAAGGGTATCGGACCTCCTGAGAGAGGCAGTCCTCTCCACGCAAATACGGAGAGCCCATACCACATCCAAAGACCGCTCTTTGGAGGACAAACCAGAAGAGATAAAAGCCGGAACCACGATCTCTTGGTTAAGGTGAAAAGATGACACCACCTTAGGCAAATAACCAGGGTGAGTTAGAAGAACTGCCCGGTCATGGTGAAAAATCAGAAAGGGCGGACGACAGGATAAAGCTCCTAAGTCCGACACACTCCTAGCAGAGGCAATAGTCAGCAGAAACACGACCTTACGCGTAAGATATTTAAGGTGCACAGACTCAAGAGGTTCAAATGGGGACTCTTGTAGGGCATTCAAGACAACAGACAGATCCCATGGAGCCACAGGAGGGACATAGGGAGACTGAATCCGCAAAACGCCTTGAGTGAAAGTATGAACGTCAGGAATAGATGCAATCTTCCTCTGAAACCACACCAACAAGGCAGAAATATGAACCTTGAGGGAGGCCAGACGAAGGCCCAAGTCTAGGCCTTGTTGCAGAAAAGCCAAAAGTCTGGAAGTTCTGAAATTGTATGCATCGTAATTCTTGGCAGCATGCCAGGTGAAGTAAGAATTCCAGACCTTGTAATAAATCCGTGCAGAAGCCGGTTTGCGGGCCTTCAGCATAGTTTGGCTAACCGTCTGGGAGAATCATTTGGCCCTCAGGAGTGAAGCTTCAAGAGCCACGCCGTCAAAGCTGGTCTGGCCAGGTCCGGGTAGACACAAGAGCCCTGAAAGAGGAGGTCTGGGCGTTGAGGAAGCAGAAGAGGACGCTCGATCGATAGACCCTGCAGGTCTGAGAACCAATGCCGTCTGGGCCACGCTGGAGCGACTAGAAGTAAATATTCCTCCTTCTTGCTTGAACTTCCGTAGTACCCTGGGCAGGAGTGACACTGGAGGAAACACGTATGGCAGCTGTAAGTTCCATGGAATTGCCAGTGCGTCCATGAATGCTGCTTGAGGATCCCTTGTCCTTGATCCGAAGACCGGAACCTTGTGATTGTGTCAAGACGCCATCAGGTCTACATCTGGTAGGCCCCCACTTGTCCACTAGGAGTTGAAAGACTTCCGGATGAAGACTCCACTCTATGGCGTGTACGTCCTGACGACTGAGGAAATCCGCTTCCCAGTTGAGGACTCCGGGAATGAATACTGCCGATATTGCTGGCAGATGGCGTTCCATCCAACAAAGGATTTCTGACACTTCCATGATTGCCATGCGGCTTCGAGTGCCGCCTTTATGATTTATGTATGCCACCGTGGTGGCGTTGTCCGATTGTACTTGAACAGGCCTGTTCTGTATCAGAGGCAGGGCAAGAGTCAATGCACTGAACACCACCCGTAATTCCAGAATGTTTATCGGGAGGAGAGATTCCTCCTTGGTCCACCGACCCTGGAGAGAGTGTTGCTCCAGCACCGCGCCCAAACCCCGCAGACTGGTGCCCATAGTCAGTAGGCCCCAGTTGGAGATCCAGAAGGGATGGCCCCTAATCAACTGTTGGTCCTGTAGCCACCAGCTCAGTGACAGACTAACCTCCGGAGTGAAGGAGATCATTTGAGACCTAATCCGATGAGGCAGGCCGTCTCATTTGGCAAGGATTAACTGCTGCAGAGGGCGGGAATGAAATTGAGCGTACTCTACCATGTCGAAAGCCAACACCATGAGGCCTAGTACTTGCATTGCCGAGTGTATCGACATTCTTGGGCGAGAAAGGAAGGATCTGATCCTGTCCTGAAGTTTTAGGACTTTCTCTGGAGACAGAAACAGTCTTTGGCTGCGTGTGTCCAGCAGTGCTCCCAGGTGCACCATGCTCCAAGCAGGGAACAGCAAGGACTTTTTCCAGTTGATGAGCCACCCGTGGTCTTGTAGGAATTGGACCATCAGTTCTAGATGACTGAGGAGAACATATTGGGAGTTCGCCAGGATCAGCAAGTCGTACAGATACGGCAGGATCCTGATTCCCTGACGGCGGAGAAGAGCCGTCATCACAGCCATGACCTTGGTGAAGATCCGAGAGGCCGTGGCCAGTCCAAATGGCAGGGCCTGGAATTGATAATGTAGGTTGCCAATAGCAAACCGCAGCTATTGCTGATGCGATATGGCAATAGGTATATGCAGGTACGCATCCTGTATGTCCAGGAATACCATATAGTCTTCGGGTTCCATGGCCAGTACAAGAGCGCAGAGTTTCCATATGGAATTTGGACACTCTCACAAATTTGTTCAATGATTTGAGGTTGAGTATAGGCCGGAAGGACCCATTGGGTTTCGGGACAACGGGGTCAAATAATATCTCCTGCCTCTCTGGGACAGAGGTACCGGCACTACCACTCCTGTGTCCAGAAGGGATCGCAGAACCAGGTGTAGAGCTTGCGCTTTCAACAGACCCGAAGGAATAACCGTCGTGCAGAACTGGCGATGGGGACATCTCTTGAAAGAGACAGTGTACCTGTGAGAGACAACTTCCCGCACCCAGGCATCTGAAGTGGTCCTTTACCAGACCTGGGCGAATTACAGAAGTCGGCCTAGTACTTGGGAAAAACGCAGTCTTAGCAATTGCCAAATCAGTCACAATCTTGTTCAGATCCTCCCCAAATAGGATCACCTCCAAGGTCTTTTTGGAGCCCAGGTCCACATTCCAGGACCTCAACCACAGAATTCGGTGAGCCAGTATAGACATAGTAGCCGCCTTGGCCGCCATTACACCTGCCTCAGAAGACGCCTTCTGAATATAGTGGGAGGCGGTGGTAATATGAGACAGATATTGTCTGGCAGTGTCAGAAATATCCTGAGGTAGCCCTTCATCTAATGCTTCAATTCCTTTTGCAGCCCAGGAGGCTGCTATAGTGGGCCTATGTACAGCACCGGTAAGGGAGTAAATAGACTTCAGGCATCCCTCCACACGCTTATCCGTCAATTCCTTCAGTGAGGTGACAGGCAGAGTAGATGACACCACAAGACGGGTGACATGAGAGTCCACCGGCGGTGGATTTTCAAACTTGTTGCTCAACTCTGCAGGGATAGGATAGCGAGCTAGCATCTTTTTAGACCAGGAGAATTTTTATCCTGGAGAAGACCAGGATTCCTGACATATGTCGATTAAATAGTCAGAATGTGGTAAGACTACTTTAGTAACCTTCTGACGTTTGAACTTATCAGGTTTCTTAGACGCAGTAGTGGAATCTACCTCATCATCAATTTGTAGAATCAACTTAATAGCCTCCACTAGGTCAGGAACATCAACCTGAGTTGTAGGTTCCTCATCAGAAGCAACTATATCAGTGTCTGATGGATCAGTATATTCCCCATCCTCATCAGAATTATCTGAAATATTAGTGGTTTGTGAGGAGGAAGCGGCCCGCTTAGAGGACCCTATGACCCAAGAGGGACGTGGGGTAGACTTTTGTCTCACCAAAGATTGATTTAATTGTTGTCTGGGTAGACAGAGTGTCCGCCCAGGGTGGATTAACTACAGGGACAATATGTTTCTGCAATGGCACAGGAGGACCCACAGGGGACGTAAGACGTGTCACAAGCGTATTCAGCATACTTGTGGACGCTGCCCAAGGTGGTTCCTGATTGGCCACAGGGGAGCTGGCTGACTGGGAGATGTATGGCACCCAGTACACGAACCATCAGTTAAAACTTCCCCCTCAGGTAAATCCTTGGGGCAAGCACTACATGATGCAGAAGCGTACGTGGATTTCCCACCCTGTGTGGCAGACATTATAAGAAATGTAGCCATAGAGCGTAACAGTACAATATAGCCAGACAAATACAATACCTGCAAATAACCCCCTGATTTATGTGACAGTAAATACAGGACACAGAATTAAAGCAGTATGAGGTGACTGAAATACACAGTAAAACACACAAAACAGTATATACTGTGTAGCACTATATATGAGACCCTGACGCACCTAGCCCCCCAGGGTTCAGAATACAGTGATAGCAGTAAGTGTGATACATGTGAATGAAATCCACACAGTAGCTACAGGCACACTCAGTCACAGGTACAATGCAGATATTATTTCAGATAAACAATAAAACTGCACTGGACTAGTAAAACTACATATATATGTAGATACAGGTTGAGTATCCCATATCCAAATATTCCGAAATACGGAATATTCCGAAATACGGACTTTTTTGAGTGAGAGTGAAATACTGAAACCTTTGTTTTTTGATGGCTAAAAGTACACAAACTTTGTTTAATACACAAGTTATTAAAAATATTGTATTAAATGACCTTCAGGCTGTGTGTATAAGGTGTATATGAAACATAAATGAATTGTGAGGATGTACACACACTTTGTTCAATGCACAAAGTTATAAAAATTATTGGCTAAAATTGACTTCAGGCTGTGTGTATAAGGTGTATATGTAACATAAATGCATTCTGTGCTTAGATTTAGGTCCCATCACCATGATATCTCATTATGGTATGCAATTATTCCAAAATACGGAAAAATCCCATATCCAAAATTCCTCTGGTCCCAAGCATTTTGGATAAGGGATACTCAACCTGTATAACAATGCACAGTAGATACTGGATGTAAATCTCAGAATACTTGTACTAAATATTCAAGTAGAAGTACACTTGTTCTTAACTGACACTGTCTAAAATGACATGTAGAATACTTAAGTGACTGTAAATGCACAGCGCTGATGAGGCAGGCAGATGGGATGCGGTCAGGATGCGGTCGGGATTCCGGCGTCGGTATTTCGACCGCCGGGATTCCGACCGGCGGCATTTAGTACTGATCCCAGGCAGATTTACAGAGGAGACATAGCCCTGCAGTACCAGAGATCAGCCACAGCTAATTGTGTAAAGATGGCGCCCAAATCTCTGTCAGGGAGTGAGGGAGATTGAGAAACAGCTCCAGGGCGGAAACACCAGCAGTTGATGGCACCCGGAGCTGGGGGAGGGGCTACAGGTCAAGCGCCTTATCCCCTATGCTTGTCCTCACCACCGGGTACTGTGGAGCCTTGTTAGAAGGATTTTTTTGAAATCCAACCTGTGCTCCCTGCCTTGGTGGATATAGTGGGGTCCCTGTACGGCCACAGTGTCCACGCCAGTGTCACGGTCCATCTCCTAAGACCACGACCGGGACGCAATTGCTGCGGGTCCCACCTGGGGGACCCTCTTACCTCCTCCTACAGCAGCCACGCGATCCTAGAGAGTGCCAGCGGCGTGTGCCTAGAAACTGGAGCGCCTCCACCGCAATTACCCGGGAACTCGGCCAACGGGAGTATGCGGCGCTGCTGGGGAGGTGTTTGAGCCGCAGCACAGTATGTCACTAGGACATAAAAGTGCTGCAGCCCTTGAAAAATCTTAACAAAAGCTCTTTTCAGGGCTGCCTAGCACAGCCCCCCCCTGTTAAGTGACCTGCTCTGCAGGCACCAACTTACAAACTGAGCTCCAGTGTCAGGAGGCGGGGTTATAGAGGAGGCCATGCAATGCATCCTGGGAACAGTCAAAGCTTTAGCCTGTTGGTGCCTCTGGATCAAGATCCAACTCTACACACCGATGTATAAACTGTTGAACACAGTGTACCCTGCTGCAGAAAATACAAATATTGCATTCCACAAGGGCGTGCAAGGGTTAAGGGGGCGTATCCCCTTACGACAGTGTGAAGAGCGCCAATAGGGCGTGATGAATCACCTACTACAGTATATATCAATCGTCTCTAATATTTTCATCCTCTATAGGTGACCCTATTCAGAATCTAGGTGCAAGCCAAAGGACTGCGACCTGCACTCCATCCCACCGTGCTGTTTCCTGGTGAATAGAGGGGAGTTTGTTAGACTCCTTGCCTGGGTGTGGTCCTGTCAGCCACAAGAGATTGGAATCTTCAAACTCGGTATGTTGTGATAATCTTGCGTAGGTCAGTTGTGTTTCCAGAAAACTGTTGTGCGGCAGTCAGCTCTTGGAGATATTTATTGCTCAATTTTATCAATAAATGGTGGTTATTTACTAGCAATAGTACTGATGACTGGTTTCTGTAGGTTAATATACATTTACAGCTTCAGCTAAATAACACCCAATGAGTTATCATGCATCTGCTTGTGTTTAGAGATCAGGGATGGATGCAGCGGCTGTATGAAACGGCAAAAGCAGGAGGAGGCATCTAGTAAATGCCTCCTGCATTCTTGTATGATCCACTGCCGCATCTGAAGCATTGAATCACTTGCGTGAACATCAGCCATATGAGTAACCCTCAGGTTACATTGGATAGCTGGGCTGTTCACATTGCTGTGTCCAAGGACAAAGCCATTGGTCTCACCACTTCCAGAAAATGATGACACGCCCTTGTTTTAGGAACTTTACCCACCCTCAAACGCCAGCATCAGGCTGCGGCTTGGGGGCACTGCATGCGAGGACACAGGACCTGTTCTGCAAATGTGCAGATTGGGTCCTGGGCACACGCAGCCTCCCCACTATCAGAGATGTACGTAAACCATTGGGAATGCCATTCAACAGTCTGGTTTTGGTTGTTATTATGGCCCCTGAAGAATTATATTTTATATATGTATATAGGCCCTCATTCCGAGTTGATAGCTCGCTAGCTACTTTTAGCAGCCGTGCAAACGGATAGTTGCTGCCCACTGGGGAGTGTATTTTCGCTTTGTGAGTGTGCGAACGCCTGTGCAGCCGAGCGGTACAAAAACATTTTGTGCAAAACAAGACCAGCCCTGTAGTTACTTATCCTGTGCGATGATTCCAGCGACGGAGGTCCCGGAGTTGATGTCAGATACCCTTACAGATGCTTAGGAGCAGAGAAAGCTGTTCAGAAGTGCAGGATCTGCAGTGAGCCCTCTGATAATGCTGTGTCAGGATAGCATTATTATCACAGGGCTCACTGCTGGATTTTGTTTGGTCAATTTGGTCATATCGCATTTCCCTTCATAAGTATGGGAAATGCTATAGGTTCAGTGTCGGACTGGGGCATATAGGGCCCACCAGGGGGATACAGTGGTAGGGGCCCATGTTTAGGGGTGTGGCCAGTCTCTAGCAGGGGTGTGACCAGCCACACATTGGTTTGTCTAACCATTTTGCAAGTGTTGGTCCCTAGATAAATATCCAGTAAATACTGTAGTGCAGGGGTGGCCAACCAGTCAGAGGCAAAGAGCCAGAAAAGATCCGTAGTAAAGGGAAAGAGCCACTATCATGCGCGCGCACAAAAATGGGGGCGTGGCCTACTTTTCACAAAGCCACACCCCATTTTTGTGCGCGCACCTTTCGGTACGACATTTGTAGGAGTATGACCTTGTGTCATAACCCCGTTTTTAGTCATGTTGTACAGTGCCACATACATATAATGCCCCAGTAAGTGCCACATACATATAAAAATGCCAATAAATGGGTGCCTCCACACTGCCAGATACATATACCCCCCTCCACAGAGGCAGATAAATATATGCCCCCAGTGCCAGATACACATGCCCCCACAGAACCAGATACACATGCCCCCAGTGTCAGATACACATGTCCCCACAGTGCCAGATATGCCCCCAGGGCTAGATACACATGTCCCCACAGTGCCAGCTATGCCCCCAGTGCCAGATATGCCTCCAATGCAGATACACGTCTCCACAGTGCCAGCTATGCATGTCCTTACAGTGCCAGCTATACATGTCCTAACAGTGCCAGATATGCCCCGGTTGCAGACACACATGCCCCCACAGTGCCAGCTATGCCCCCAGTGCAGATACTCATGTCCCCACAATGGCTTCCCCGACCCCCAAGTGCTGTTCACCGTGCTGCTGCTGCTGTGAGGGGAGGAGAGCCAAGCGCACGCCTCTCCTGTTCCTCTGACTCTGGCGGCATCTATCTCCAATTCAGCGCCGGCCCGTGAGCCAATCAGAGCTCGCGGTCCAGCAGCCAATCAGGAGCTTCAGCTGCTGCACCACGAGCTCTGATTGGCTCATGGAACGGCACTGACCTGAAGATAGACACTGGTGCCGGAGTCAGAGGGGCAGGAGAGGCGCGCGCTGCGCTCTCCTCCCCTCTCCTCACACGCCGGAGAGTCCTAAGTAGCGCAGTGTCAGGCAGCGGTGGCCGGGAGCGGATCAAGCCGCATGCGGAGGACGAAAGAGCCGCATGCGGCTCAAGAGCCGCGGGTTGGCCACCGCTGATATAGATATTTGCTTGTTCAGTGAATTAGAAAGCAGGCTTTACAAATATTCGCTTGACAGTATAACAGTTAAATGTAAAAAATTTAATTACTAATATTAAAAATAAAAAAACATACAACATAAAAATAAGAATTTACTTACCGATAATTCTATTTCTCGTAGTCCGTAGTGGATGCTGGGAACTCCGTAAGGACCATGGGGAATAGCGGCTCCGCAGGAGACTGGGCACAAAAGTAAAGCTTTAGGACTACCTGGTGTGCACTGGCTCCTCCCCCTATGACCCTCCTCCAAGCCTCAGTTAGGATACTGTGCCCGGACGAGCGTACACAATAAGGAAGGATTCATGAATCCCGGGTAAGACTCATACCAGCCACACCAATCACACCGTACAACTTGTAATATGAACCCAGTTAACAGCATGATAATAGAGGAGCCGCTGAATAGATGGCTCACAACAACAATAACCCGATTTAGTTAACAATAACTATGTACAAGTATTGCAGACAATCCGCACTTGGGATGGGCGCCCAGCATCCACTACGGACTACGAGAAATAGAATTATCGGTAAGTAAATTCTTATTTTCTCTGACGTCCTAGTGGATGCTGGGAACTCCGTAAGGACCATGGGGATTATACCAAAGCTCCCAAACGGGCGGGAGAGTGCGGATGACTCTGCAGCACCGAATGAGAGAACTCCAGGTCCTCCTCAGCCAGGGTATCAAATTTGTAGAATTTAGCAAACGTGTTTGCCCCTGACCAAGTAGCTGCTCGGCAAAGTTGTAAAGCCGAGACCCCTCGGGCAGCCGCCCAAGATGAGCCCACCTTCCTTGTGGAATGGGCTTTTACAGATTTTGGCTGTGGCAGGCCTGCCACAGAATGTGCAAGCTGAATTGTACTACAAATCCATCGAGCAATAGTCTGCTTAGAAGCAGGAGCACCCAGCTTGTTGGGTGCATACAGGATAAACAGCGAGTCAGATTTTCTGACTCCAGCCGTCCTGGAAACATATATTTTCAGGGCCCTGACTACGTCCAGCAACTTGGAGTCATCCAAGTCCCTAGTAGCTGCAGGTACCACAATAGGCTGGTTCAGGTGAAACGCTGAAACCACCTTAGGGAGAAATTGAGGACGAGTCCTCAATTCTGCCCTGTCCGTATGAAAAATCAGGTAAGGGCTTTTATAGGATACAGCCGCCAATTCTGACACACGCCTGGCCGAAGCCAAGGCCAACAGCATTACCACTTTCCATGTGAGATATTTTAAGTCCACAGTGGTGAGTGGTTCAAACCAATGTGATTTTAGGAACCCCAAAACTACATCGAGATCCCAAGGTGCCACTGGAGGCACAAAAGGAGGCTGTATATGCAGTACCCCCTTGACAAACGTCTGAACTTCAGGAACTGAAGCCAGTTCTTTCTGGAAGAAAATCGACAGGGCCGAAATTTGAACCTTAATGGACCCCAATTTTAGGCCCATAGACACTCCTGTTTGCAGGAAATGCAGGAATCGACCCAGTTGAAATTCCTCTGTAGGGGCCTTCCTGGCCTCGCACCACGCAACATATTTACGCCAAATGCGATGATAATGCTTTGCGGTTACATCCTTTCTGGCTTTAATCAAAGTAGGGATGACTTCATCTGGAATGCCTTTTTCCTTCAGGATCCGGCGTTCAACCGCCATGCCGTCAAACGCAGCCGCGGTAAGTCTTGGAACAGACAGGGTCCTTGCTGGAGCAGGTCCCTTCTTAGAGGTAGAGGCCACGGGTCCTCTGTGAGCATCTCTTGAAGTTCCGGGTACCAAGTCCTTCTTGGCCAATCCGGAGCCACGAGTATAGTCCTTACTCCTCTCCGTCTTATAATTCTCAGTACCTTGGGTATGAGAGGTAGAGGAGGGAACACATACACCGACTGGTACACCCACGGTGTTACCAGAGCGTCCACAGCTATTGCTTGAGGGTCCCTTGACCTGGCGCAATACCTGTCCAGTTTTTTGTTGAGGCGGGACGCCATCATGTCCACCTTTGGTTTTTCCCAACGGTTCACAATCATGTGGAAGACTTCTGGGTGAAGTCCCCACTCTCCCGGGTGGAGGTCGTGCCTGCTGAGGAAGTCTGCTTCCCAGTTGTCCACTCCCGGAATAAACACTGCTGACAGTGCTATCACATGATTTTCCGCCCAGCGAAGAATCCTTGCAGCTTCTGCCATTGCCCTCCTGCTTCTTGTGCCGCCCTGTCTGTTTACGTGGGCGACTGCCGTGATGTTGTCCGACTGGATCAGCACCGGCTGACCTTGAAGCAGCGGTCTTGCTAGGCTTAGAGCATTGTAAATGGCCCTTAGCTCCAGGATATTTATGTGAAGTGATGTCTCCAGGCTTGACCACAAGCCCTGGAAATTCCTTCCCTGTGTGACTGCTCCCCAGCCTCGCAGGCTGGCATCCGTGGTCACCAGGACCCAGTCCTGAATGCCGAATCTGCGGCCCTCTAGAAGATGAGCACTCTGTAACCACCACAGGAGAGACACCCTTGTCTTTGGTGACAGGGCTATCCGCTGATGCATCTGAAGATGCGATCTGGACCATTTGTCCAGCAGGTCCCACTGGAAAGTTCTTGCGTGGAATCTGCCAAATGGGATTGCTTCGTAGGAAGCCACCATTTTTCCCAGGACCCTTGTGCATTGATGCACTGAGACTTGGCCTGGTTTTAGGAGGTTTCTGACTAGCTCTGATAACTCCCTGGCTTTCTCCTCCGGGAGAAACACCTTTTTCTGGACTGTGTCCAGGATCATCCCTAGGAATAGAAGACGCGTCGTCGGGATCAGCTGCGATTTTGGAATATTGAGAATCCAACCGTGCTGCCGCAACACTACCTGAGATAGTGCTACCCCGACTTCCAACTGTTCCCTGGATCTTGCCCTTATCAGGAGATCGTCCAAGTAAGGGATAACTAAAACTCCCTTCCTTCGAAGGAGTATCATCATTTCGGCCATTACTTTGGTAAAGACCCGGGGTGCCGTGGACAATCCAAACGGCAGCGTCTGAAACGGATAGTGACAGTTCTGTACCACAAACCTGAGGTACCCTTGGTGAGAAGGGTAAATTGGGACATGGAGGTAAGCATCCTTGATGTCCAGAGACACCATATAATCCCCTTCTTCCAGGTTCGCAATCACCGCTCTGAGTGACTCCATCTTGAATTTGAACCTCTGTATGTAAGTGTTCAAGGATTTTAGATTTAAAATAGGTCTCACCGAGCCGTCCGGCTTCGGTACCACAAACAGCGTGGAATAATACCCCTTTCACTGTTGCAGGAGGGGTACCTTGATTATCACCTGCTGGGAATACAGCTTGTGAATGGCTTCCAATACCGCCTCCCTGTCGGAGGGAGACGTCGGTAAAGCAGACTTTAGGAAACGGCGAGGGGGAGACGTCTCGAATTCCAATTTGTACCCCTGAGATACCACCTGAAGGATCCAGGGGTCCACTTGTGAGTGAGCCCATTGCGCGCTGAAATTCTTGAGACGGGCCCCCACCGTGCCTGAGTCCGCTTGTAAAGCCCCAGCGTCATGCTGAGGACTTGGCAGAGGCGGGAGAGGGCTTCTGTTCCTGGGAACTGGCTGTTTGCTGCAGCCTTTTTCCTCTCCCCCTGCCACGGGGCAGAAATGAGGAGCCTTTTGCTCGCTTGCCCTTATGGGGCCGAAAGGATTGCGCCTGATAATACGGCGTCTTCTTATGTTGAGAGGCTACCTGGGGTAAAAATGTGGATTTCCCAGCAGTTGCCGTGGCTACCAGGTCTGATAGACCTACCCCAATAACTCCTCCCCTTTATAAGGCAATACTTCCATATGCCTTTTGGAATCCGCATCACCTGACCACTGCCGCGTCCATAACCCTCTTCTGGCAGAAATGGACAGCGCACTTACTCTTTATGCCAGTCGGCAGATATCCCTCTGTGCATCACGCATATATAGAAATGCATCTTTCAAATGCTCTATAGTCCGTAATATACTGTCCCTGTCTAGGGTATCAATATTGTCCGTCAGGGAATCCGACCAAGCCACCCCAGCACTGCACATCCAGGCTGAGGCGATTGCTGGTCGCAGTATAACTCCCGTGTGAGTGTATATACATTTTAGGATATTCTCCTGCTTTCTGTCAGCAGGTTCCTTAAGGGTGGCCGTCTCAGGAGAGGGTAGTGCCACCTGTTTAGACAAGCGTGTGAGCGCTTTATCCACCCTAGGGGGTGTTTCCCAACGTGCCCTATCCTCTGGCGGGAAAGGGTATGATGCCAATAACCTTTTAGGAATTATCAGTTTTTTATCGGGGGAAACCCACGCTTCATCACACACTTCATTTAATTCCTCAGATGCAGGAAAAACTACAGGCAGTTTTTTCTCACCAAACATAATACCCTTTTTAGTGGTACTTGTATTATCAGAAATATGTAAAACATTTTTCATTGCCTCAATCATGTAACATGTGGCCCTACTGGAAGTCACATTCGTCTCTTCATCGTCGACACTGGAGTCAGTATCCGTGTCGGCATCTGTGTCTGCCATCTGAGGTAACGGGCGTTTTAGAGCCCCTGATGGCCTTTGAGACGCCTGGACAGGCACAAGCTGAGTAGCCGGCTGCCTCATGTCATCAACCGTCTTTTGTAAAGAGCTGACACTGTCACGTAAGTCCTTCCATAAGCCCATCCACTCAGGTGTCGACTCCCTAGGGGGTGACATCTCTATTACAGGCAATTGCTCCGCCTCCACATAATTTTCCTCCTCAAACATGTCGACACAATCGTACCGACACACAGCACACACGCAGGGAATGCTCTGATAGAGGACAGGACCCCACTAGCCCTTTGGGGAGACAGAGGGAGAGTATGCCAGCACACACCAGAGCGCTATATATATATATATATATATATATATATATATATATATATATATATATAGATATATATATATATATATATATATATATATATATATAGATACCACTATATAATGTGTTTTCCCCTTACAGCTGCTGATATTATCAAACTGCGCCAATTAGTGCCCCACCTCTCTTTTTTACCCTTTTCTGTAGTGCAGGACTGCAGGGGAGAGTCAGGGAGACGTCCTTCCAGCGGAGCTGTGAGGGAAAATGGCGCCAGTGTGCTGAGGAGATAGGCTCCGCCCCCTTCTCGGCTGACTTTTCTCCCGCGTTTTGCTGTATTCTGGCAGGGGTTAAAATACATCCATATAGCCCTGGGGGTTATATGTGATGTATTTTCGCCAGCCAAGGTGTTTTTATTGCTGCTCAGGGCGCCCCCCCCCCCCCTAGCGCCCTGCACCCTCAGTGACCGGAGTGTGAAGTGTGCCTGAGGAGCAATGGCGCACAGCTGCAGTGCTGTGCGCTACCTTGTTGAAGACTGATGTCTTCTGCCGCCGATTTTCCGGACTTCTTCTTGCTTCTGGCTCTGTAAGGGGGCCGGCGGCGCGGCTCTGGGACCGGACTCCGAGGTTGGGCCTGTGTTCGGTCCCTCTGGAGCTAATGGTGTCCAGTAGCCTAAGAAGCCCAAGCTGGCTGCAAGCAGGCAGGTTCGCTTCTTCTCCCCTTAGTCCCTCGATGCAGTGAGCCTGTTGCCAGCAGGTCTCACTGAAAATAAGAAACCTAAAACTAACTTTTTCTAAGAAGCTCAGGAGAGCCCCCTAGATTGCACCCTGCTCGGTCGGGCACAAAAATCTAACTGAGGCTTGGAGGAGGGTCATAGCGGGAGGAGCCAGTGCACACCAGGTAGTCCTAAAGCTTTACTTTTGTGCCCAGTCTCCTGCGGAGCCGCTATTCCCCATGGTCCTTACGGAGTTCCCAGCATCCACTAGGACGTCAGAGAAAAAACTGTAGACTATATAAAAAAGTATATAAAGTGACTTATTAGAGGATAAATTAAAAATTCCTAAATCAATTTCTAGACTTAATGGTGATAATGGGACAATTCTGAGTTGGGAGAGAGGCATAGGTTCTCAAACTTGGTCTTCAGGGCCCCAAACTGTTCATGTTCTCCAGGTCTTCTCACAGAATCACAAGTGAAATAATTAGCTCCACCTGTGGATCTTTAAAAAGGTGTCAGGGAGTATATATTACACCTGTGCTCCCGCAAGGTGCCCTGGAAAACGTGAATTGTTTTGGGTTTGATAAAGCTAAATATTTATCTTACTTAAAACCCTTTAAGAGGTCTAAGAACACTGTACGCTATTGACGTATGGAATACCGTAAGGGTACGCACGTTGCGTAACGATCGCTTAGCCGTAGTCGAGGCGCTCAAGCGTCACGTTCGCTCACGGCCAAGAGATCACAGACAGGCACGCTATTGGCTGCCGACTAACGTAATGTTTCGCTATAGCGTAGCGAACGCTCGGGACCACGAGGAGATCACCAGCGGCGCAGACGCTCACAATGTTAAACCTTTATATGTAAACCATGGACAATGTATTATACAGGAAAACCTTGGTGTAGTGATAAGATGAGAATGCAACACAGTGTAAGATGGCTTACACTAAAGCTGTTTGAGCGATAGTGACGCTCCTATTACCCACTGCAATATAATGAACACACAATACCGGTCTAAGGGTCTAACGCCTTTTAAGGAAATGAATGAACGTTCAAAAAGAATAATACAATACAAGTCATACACTACCAATATAACAGACTACCTAACCAGATAACTACACATGAAATACAATATCAGTACAATAACTATATAAGAGAAACGAGAGAGAAAGAGAAGAGAGAGAGAGAGAGAGAGAGAGAGAGAGAGAGAGAGAGAGAGAGATATGGCTCACAATAACAAGAAAGACAATATGATTGCGGAGAAAACTTACGCACAAGGGGAACGATCGCATGCGCCTCGATATCCAGCTCCCGATTATCAGCAATGAGAACCGTTGAAGAGAGTGAGCTGGATATGGTCGGCTTGTCTATTTATGCCCCACACACAATACAATTCAATGGCCCCTACAATCTCATTGTTCATTGGACACAGGAATTCGTCTTCGTATTATATCAAAAGGTCATAGGTTGATTCATACAGGTGGGCTGAGACCATTTCCAACTGCTCAGGTGGGTGGGAAACTAGGTTTCCCGCCGCATGGATAAGTAAGTGCAAATAATAGTAAAAGTACATAAACTTCTTATGTCCATAACTATTCGCACGAGCGATTAATCTGCTTCAAACCAACACCGGAATATTGCTAATTAAATACTCTTCCGATGGATACTAAACACCACTGTATGACCCATGTCTGACCCTTCGTATCAAACAAAGAGGGATCTCTTTGTCCATGAACATGCTATATTAACTAAACTTTCAGAATCTATCAAGGGGACCATGATCTACAAAATACATTATATAGTTAAAATATCTAACGAACGAGTCGCCCGCTAGACGCACATAAACTTTACCGTAAATGCGCACACCGTGCGCCCGCGGGTGCCCGCAGCGGCGAGTATGCGCACGCACGGCAGGGCTCATGAACGTGCAACAGGCACTCGCATGAGGTGCAAATATGGCAGTGTGTAGCGTGATATTTTTCTGACTTTGACAGTCCACCCTTTGGCAGTCAACAATAACTGCCACTTCCTAAAACATTTCAAAAAGAGAAAAATATATGTCAAGTGTAAATACATTTCTATGGTTGGGTAGGGGAGGAGAGGAGAAGGTAGGAAAAGGGTATGACCTAGTGAGATACCAGAAGCATGTGTGTATGAATCCATGTTTGGGGGGTCATGTATCATCGTGCCGTACGTGTTTTAAATCAAGCTTCGAGGTATTGCGAAGTATACATTTGAATTCCTTCTTATCCCGCGGTACGGGTCTGTGGATGGGCTGTCAAACTTTACCGAGCTCTTTTCGGATTTTGGTTGCAACAAAATGGGGGAGCACATTTTAGTTGATGATACATGAATGGGGGAATATGTGATTGCTGATATCTGTGCCTGTATTCCCTATCGACTATGTGTGTCATTACCTGAAGGTTGTAGAGATGAAGATAAAGAACACTTATGGTAAATGCAGTGGTATTCTATGTCAGGTTAATGAACATTTGTCGGTTGAAGTCTTGTTCGGTGTCTGTTGAATGCAGTCTTCTTTGGGCTTTTGCCAAAAGGTGTGGGCAAAAAGCTTTGTCAATGTCCATAGACTTACAAAAGTGTTGGGCTAGCGTAATTTTAAAATTTCTAGGGAAACTGGGGGTCTATGGCATAGTTCATCAAATATCTGTGTATAAGGTTGTCAAAACTTCTTCTTTAATCCATCAGTTGTCTGTATACAGGATCATCAAATTCCTCGTCAAAAGTGGGTCTTTTTACCTTGGAAAAACCGGAAAAACAGGTGAAAGAAACGGACCGTATAATCGCATTTTCATCACATCATTGTTTCTACAGTTGGGTCATAAATCAAATCCATTGGAATTACAATTTCCTCACTCCTTAGACTCATTACCCTGGTACTACGTTTGCACTTCGTTAAAGCCTGACCGCATCTAAATATCAAGCCAATCGTTATGACAACACCCAAGATACATAGGAGAAACTTCCCTACATCCATTATGACTCCTTGAGCCCATTCTCCTAAACCAGAGAACCAATTTCGCGGGTTCAACCATGACACCCAACCAGTCAGCTCATTACCCACAGCAGCAAGGGTGAGATTGTGTCTCCTGCGAAATTCCCACTTTAATTGGAGAATATCATCCATCTTTTGGTCTATGACCTCGACCGGGTCCTCGGTACTATTCGTTATATATGTGCAGCATTTCACGCCGTACTGCGTTGCCAGTGTGACACAATATCCACCTGTCACTGCTGTGAGATAATTAAGAACCATTCTATGCTGAACCAGTTCTGTTTTATAAGCTTGAAGTACTCTTCCAGTATACCTAAACGTGTCATCATACATTTCTGTGATATTGTCTAACAAATTTGCAAGCGCAGATATGTATCTATAGTTCATCACTCCTCTAGCGGTGCGAGTGAAATCTAGCGCAAGTAGAACCTGAATCCCGGTGGATTCATGGATCATGTCAGAGGCCGAATGCTCTGTCCTTTGTCAGTTGCCTTTTAACTACGTGCTCGTAATGGGTGTGAGTATAAGGAGCTTGGGCACCACGGTGTATATCTTTCATTTTGGCATGTGATACAGTCATTACCTCAGGCAGTACTTTTCCAATATAACACAATCCTTCAGAGTTTGGGGCAAGCCACTTATACGCCTTCCTCCCGCATATGAAATATGCATCATCGGGGAGAACATATGGGACGGAGTAGGACATAACCATATTACACATCCTCCATGTGAAATCTCCTACCCCTAATTCTCCCATCTGTCTAGTACACGTATCAGTTTGTACGATATGTGCACAGTATCATGGTGATACTTCTCCAACTCTCATAATCCTACTTCCTAGGGTATACCTATATCGGAAAGATTTTTCTCTACTGGCTATGTGGCGTATAAGCTCTGTATCTGTAGGCATTCTATCTGCTCTATATGAAAAGGTCATGGTTTGGTTACTCCATGACACTTCCCAATTTTCCGGCTTTCGGGGATTGGTAATGTTAAAACATATTAGGGATCTATCCACATGATATTGGTGGAGCTTCAAACTAGGAGGACTGGAGATATTAAACCTCCTGTCCACCGGTCTCCCACCCTTTAGCTCAAGTACCTCCCCTACCGTTAAAGGAAATGGTACTAGTCCTGATTTGCTATGACCTTGAGGTACTTGAGAGCATACCCAACAATCTGTTTGATTTAACACACTACCCACTAAGGAGTGATAGTCACTCAAGGGATGCCGGTCCATGTGGATATTAAAACTGGATTGGCATTTCTTAATGCACCCATCCTCAACTACATTGTCACAGAGCCTACAGATACAGTTTTCTTCAGCTAACAATCCTTCACAATTCCTTCTATTGTCAATGCTATCGGATCGTTTTCTGATACTCGCCTTTACTTGTTGGTTAAGTTGTTCTTGGAAAACTACGCCTCCATCTTTGTCATCAGAACCCATTCCAGAACCTCTCTCGACCTCCATGGTACTCTCGCCGGAACAGACTGCTCTGGTCAACATCATGGTCAACAGGAAAATCCGGATCACAGTCTCTTGGGGCAAGTCCATCTTATAGGAGGAAACGGAGAAGAATGAGAAGGGGGAAAGAAATAATTTGGGGGAGATGGGATGGGAAGTGGAGAAAAACAATAAAAGGGTACAGGGAATCGACAACTGCTTTCGATCTTGTGATTTTCAATGCTCAGGTGCCGTCTCAGTCCTCTTGGAACAGACACTCCAGTGATACAACTTCCTCTACCGTCTGTTCCTTATCACGGGACCTCTCTGGATCAGCAACCTTCTTACAGTGGGACGAATGAACCCAAGTCTCTCTCTCGGCAACCTTCAATGCTGTAGTGCTAGTCAATAAGACTTGGTATGGTCCTTCCCATCTGTCAATAAGGCAACCTGAGCGTAGAAAATTCCGTATCATTACATAATCCCCAGGTTCAATGTCATGACAATTATTATCTGGTAAATCAGGAATCACTAACTTCAAATTATCATTTTGATTCCTTAGCTGTCTACTCATGTTAACCAGGTACTTTACAGTCACTTCATTGTTACTCTTCAAATCATCCTGAGGGTTAATCATAACATGCGGTTGTCGACCAAACAAGATTTCAAAGGGAGACAGATTAAGAGGGGACCTGGGAGTGGTTCTGATGCTGTACAGTACAATGGGTAAAGCTTCTGGCCATGTCAATCCTGTTTCTGCCATAACTTTGCTCAGTTTATTTTTAATCGTGCTGTTCACTCTTTCCACCTTCGCCCTCGCCTGTGGACGGTATGGAGTGTGCAGCTTGCTATCAATTCCCATCAACTTACACATTCCTTGAAAGACATCACCTGTAAAATGGGTACCCCTATCACTTTCGATTATTCTAGGGATACCGTATCTACATACAAATTCCTGCACAATTTTCTTAGCAGTAAACATAGCGGTATTTGTGGCCGCAGGAAATGCTTCGACCCAATTTGAGAATACATCTATACAAACAAGTACATATTTCAAATTTCGACAAGGGGGTAATTGAATAAAGTCAATCTGTATTACCTGAAAAGGGCCGCCTGTAGGTGGGATATGAGATGGTCCTGTTGGTATTGCCTTTCCGATATTCTCTCTCAAACAGGTAAGGCATGACATTGCTCTCTTACTCGCATGAGATGAAAATCCTGGGGCGCACCAATATGCTCTTACCAACTTGCACATTCCCTCCTTGCCCAGATGAGTCAGCCCGTGTGCTGCCTCAGCTAAACATGGAAGATATGCTCTGGGGGCCACTGGTTTACCTTGTCCATCCGTCCAGAGTCCTGAGGACTCCTGGCCATATCCCTTTGCCTTCCAGACTGCCTTTTCCTGTGTGGAACACAAATTTTGCATTTCACACAACTTCTGTGTGTTGATGGTATTAAATACCATCAATTGTGTGGTGTCTGTTTGTCTGGGGGTACCAGCTGCTAACTTAGCTGCTTCGTCTGCTCGGCTGTTACCAAGTGATACTGGGTCCTGGCTATATGTGTGTGCTTTACACTTGATAACAGCCACTCTGTCGGGTTCCTGTATCGCTGTTAGAAGCCTTTTGATGTGAGCTGCATGCGCTACCGGTGTACCAGCTGCCGTCATGAAGTTTCTGAGGCGCCATAGGGCTCCGAAGTCATGGACTACCCCGAAGGCGTATCTAGAGTCGGTGTAGATATTGGCTGATTTGCCCTTAGCCAATTCACATGCTCTGGTTAGGGCGACCAGTTCAGCAACCTGGGCTGAGTGAGGTGGGCCTAGCGGTTCAGCTTCTATGGTGCCTTGGTCATCTACGACTGCGTATCCAGTACACAAGTCTCCCGAGTCTGACTGTCTGTGACAACTACCATCCGTGTAGAAGGTTAGATCTACATCTTCCAGTGGGTTGTCACTGATGTCAGGCCTTGCGGTAAAATTTTGGGTCAAATATTCCATACAATCATGTGTGTCCTCCTTTGTATTAAATCCTCCTTCCCCACCACTCTCATCCTCCACCCTTTGTGCCTGTCCAGGCACACCTGGGAGATATGTTGCAGGATTTAATGCACTGCATCTCCTTATGGTGATGTTTACGGGGGCCATTAGTGCCAATTCCCATCTTGTAAACCGCGCTGATGAGACGTGCCTGGTTTGGGCAGAATTTAGCAAGGCTGACACTGCATGTGGTGTATGAATTGTGAGGTTGTGACCTAGCACTACATCTTCGCTTTTTGTTACTAGCAATGCTATCGCAGCAACGCTTCGCAAGCATGTGGGGAGGGATCGCGCTACCGTATCTAGCTGAGCGCTGTAGTATGCTACCGGCCTGCTGGCATCACCGTGCTTTTGGGTTAAGACGCCTGCCGCGCAACCAGCACTTTCTGTTCCGTACAGCTCAAAGGGTTTCCCATAGTCTGGCATACCTAATGCTGGTGCCTGCGTTAGGCACTGTTTAAGTCTCTCAAATGCCATTTCGGACTCGTCTATATGCGAAATCCGATCAGGTTTGTTTGAGGCGACCATCTCCTGCAAAGGTAACGCCAGAATGGAAAATCCTGGGATCCAGTTACGGCAATACCCACACATTCCTAAAAACGTTCTGATCTGTTGCTGGGTTTGAGGCAGTCTCATGTCTCTAATTGCTTGAATTCTATCAGCGGTCAGGTGTCTCAGTCCTTGTGTTAGACAGTGTCCCAAATATTTTACTTTAGTTTGGCATAATTGTAACTTGTCTTTGGAAACCTTGTGTCCTGTGTCTGAAAGATGAAACAGGAGCTGTTTCGTATCCTTCAGGGATGCTTCCAATGAATCTGAACACAGTAGTAAATCATCCACGTACTGTATCAATATTGATCCACTCTCTGGTTGGAAAGACTGTAAACAATCATGCAAAGCCTGAGAAAATATACTTGGACTATCTATGAAACCTTGTGGTAATCGAGTCCAGGTGTATTGGACTCCTCTGTATGTAAATGCAAACAAATATTGGCTGTCAGGGTGCAGAGGTACCGAAAAGAAAGCGGAGCAGAGGTCAATAACAGTGAAAAATTTCGCAGTGGGAGGGATTTGCATAAGGATGACAGATGGATTTGGCACTACGGGGAACTGACTCTCAACTATTTTGTTAATCCCCCTTAGATCCTGCACTAGCCTGTAACCCCTCCCCCCACTCTTTTTCACAGGGAAGATGGGACTATTGGCAGTGCTGGATGTTCTTACCAGAATGCCCTGTTGTAGCAAGCGCTCTATTACTGGGTAAACTCCTAACTCCACCTCTGGCTTCAGAGGGTACTGTGGGATTTTTGGAGCTATCCTACCATCTTTTACTTGTACAACTACCGGAGCTACGTTTGCCATTAATCCAGTGTCTTGTCCATCTTTAGTCCAAAGTGACTCTGGTATCTGGGATGTCATTTCTTCTACCTGGGAGGGAGTCCTATTTGTCATAATGGTATGTGACATTCATTTTGATGGGGAGTCTAACATGTCTCGCACTTCCTGAGCGTGATTCTCAGGTATGTCCAAGAATACACCTTCAGGAGTACAATAAATGACGCACCCCATTTTACACAATAAGTCTCTTCCCAGGAGATTAGTCGGTGCCGATGCAGCCAGCAAAAAGGAATGCTTGGTATGTAACGGCCCTATTGTAATCTCTGCTGGTTTGCTAACAGGGTAATGCTGGACTACTCCCGTTACTCCCATGGCTGGAATTGTCTTACCAGTGGTTCTCATGCCCACTGTCGAATTTATCACTGATCTGGCCGCCCCCGTATCTACAAGAAAGTTTAATGATTTACCAGCTACATTAATTGCAATTTCGGGTTCACTTCCAAGACTTGCAATCAATTTTACTGGCTGCAGATTACAGGTATGGCCACACCCCTATTGGGTATGGTGACCTCCCTGAATCCCGCTGGCAGCAACTACTTGTGAAGGGGTTAAATGGGAACTACCAGAGGCTTGCCAGTCTCTGTTCGGGGGGTATCTTTTTGTTTCCCCTGCATGTGGCTCATAACTCCGTTTCTGTGGACCCTGCTCCCAATGTCGGGTGTCGTGTCGTTGTCTAGGGGGTTGATAAGACTTTTGTATGTTTCTCGATTTACAGTCTCGTGCAAAGTGTCCCTCTCTATGACAAGAATAACAGGTTACCACATTTAACTTACCCACAGGGTTTGGTGATTTATACAAAGGCTGCCTTGTGGTCAGGGCCTGTATACTTACGGCCATTAACTTATCACCTTGTAATTCCCTGTGTCTGGTGATATTCCGATCGTGATCAACAGCTGCCTCTCTCAAAGTAGCCACCGACAGACCTCGCCAACATGGTTGCGTGGTCTGTACCCTTGTCTTTAATGCCTCTTTTAAGCCATCCATTAGTACAGACACTGCTACTTCTCGATGGTTTATGTTTGTTTTAATGTCCTCTATGCCTGTGTATTTTGCCATATCTAGTAATGCCCTGTGAAAATACTCTGCAGCTGTTTCTGACTCCTTTTGTTTAATGGAGAATATCTTGTTCCATTTAACTACAGCTGGGAAATAATAAGAATTTACTTACCGATAATTCTATTTCTCGGAGTCCGTAGTGGATGCTGGGGTTCCTGAAAGGACCATGGGGAATAGCGGCTCCGCAGGAGACAGGGCACAAAAGTAAAGCTTTTACAGGTCAGGTGGTGTGTACTGGCTCCTCCCCCTATGACCCTCCTCCAGACTCCAGTTAGGTACTGTGCCCGGACGAGCGTACACAATAAGGGAGGATTTTGAATCCCGGGTAAGACTCATACCAGCCACACCAATCACACCGTACAACTTGTGATCTAAACCCAGTTAACAGTATGATAACAGAGGAGCCTCTGAAAGATGGCTTCCTAAACAATAACCCGAATTAGTTAACAATAACTATGTACAAGTATTGCAGATAATCCGCACTTGGGATGGGCGCCCAGCATCCACTACGGACTCCGAGAAATAGAATTATCGGTAAGTAAATTCTTATTTTCTCTATCGTCCTAAGTGGATGCTGGGGTTCCTGAAAGGACCATGGGGATTATACCAAAGCTCCCAAACGGGCGGGAGAGTGCGGATGACTCTGCAGCACCGAATGAGAGAACTCCAGGTCCTCCTTTGCCAGGGTATCAAATTTGTAAAAATTTACAAACGTGTTCTCCCCTGACCACGTAGCTGCTCGGCAGAGTTGTAATGCCGAGACCCCTCGGGCAGCCGCCCAAGATGAGCCCACCTTCCTTGCGGAATGGGCCTTAACAGATTTAGGCTGTGGCAGGCCTGCCACAGAATGTACAAGTTGAATTTTGTTACAAAACCAACGAGCAATCGACTGCTTAGAAGCAGGTGCACCCAACTTGTTGGGTGCATACAGTATAAACAGCGAGTCAGATTTTCTGACTCCAGCCGTCCTTTAAATGTATATTTTTAAGGCTCTGACAACGTCCAACAACTTGGAGTCCTTCAAGTCGTCTGTAGCCGCAGGCACTACAATAGGCTGGTTCAGGTGAAACGCTGATACCACCTTAGGGAGAAAATGCGGACGCGTCCGCAGCTCTGCCCTATGTCGAATGGAAATTTAAATAAGGGCTTTTATAAGACAAAGCCGCCAGTTCAGATACTCTCCCGGCCGAAGCCAGGGCCAGTAACATAGTCACTTTCCATGTGAGATATTTCAAATCCACATTCTTTAGTGGTTCAAACCAATTGGATTTGAGGAAATCTAAAACTACATTTAGATCCCACGGTGCCACCTTAGGCACCACAGGAGGCTGTATATGCAGTACTCCTTTGATAAAAATCTGGACCTCAGGGACTGAGGCCAATTCTTTGTGGAAGAATATTGATAGGGCCGAAATTTGAACCTTAATAGATCCCAATTTGAGACCCATAGACAATCCTGATTGCAGGAAATGTAGGAAAACGACCCAGTTGAAATTCCTCCATCGGAGCACTCCGCTGCTCGCACCACGCAACATATTTTCGCCAAATACGGCGATAATGCTTCGCGGTGACTTCCTTCCTTGCCTTTATCAAGGTAGGAATGACTTCTTCTGGAATGCCTTTTCCTTTTAGGATCTGGCTTTCAACGCCATGCCGTCAAACGCAGCCGCGGTAAGTCTTGAAAAAGACAAGGACCCTGCTGAAGCAGGTCCCTTCTCAGAAGTAGAGGCCACGGATCGTCCGTGACCATCTCTTGAAGTTCCGGGTACCAAGTCCTTCTTGGCCAATCCGGAGCCACTAGTCTTACTCCTCTTTGCCGTATAATCCTCAATACCTTTGGTATGAGAGGCAGAGGAGGAAACACATATACCGACTGGTACACCCAAGGTGTTACCAGCGCGTCCACAGCTATTGCCTGCGGATCTCTTGACCTGGCGCAATACCTGTCCAGTGTTTTGTTGAGGCGAGACGCCATCATGTCCACCATTGGTTTTACCCAACGGTTTAATAGCATGTGGAAAACTTCTGGATGAAGTCCCCACTCTCCCGGGTGAAGGTCGTGTCTGCTGAGGAAGTCTGCTTCCCAGTTGTCCACGCCCGGGATGAATACTGCTGACAGTGCTATCACGTGATTCTCCGCCCAGCGAAGGATCCTGGCAGCTTCTGCCATTGCCCTCCTGCTTCTTGTGCCGCCCTGTCTGTTTACATGGGCGACTGCCGTGATGTTGTCCGACTGGATCAACACCGGTCTTCCTTGAAGCAGAGGTTCCGCCTGGCTTAGAGCATTGTAGATTGCTCTTAGTTCCAGAATGCTTATGTGAAGAGACTTTTTCAGGCTCGACCACACTCCCTGGAAATTTCTTCCCTGTGTGACTGCTCCCCAGCCTCTCAGGCTGGCACCCGTGGTCACCATGATCCAATCCTGCATGCCGAATCTGCGGCCCTCCAATAGATGAGCCTCCTGCAACCACCACAGAAGGGATACCCTTGTCCTCGGCGACAGGGTTATCCGCAGGTGCATCTGAAGATGCGACCCTGACCATTTGTCCAACAGATCCCTTTGCATGGAATCTGCCGAAAGGGATTGCTTCGTAAGAAGCTACCATTTTTTCCCAGGACTCTTGTGCATTGATGTACAGACACCTTTCCTGGTTTTAGGAGGTTCCTGACCAGGTCAGATAACTCCTTGGCTTTTTCTTCGGGAAGAAAAACCTTTTTCTGAACTGTGTCCAGAATCATCCCCAGGAACAGCAGACGAGTTGTCGGCATTAATTGGGATTTTGGAATATTCAGAATCCATCCGTGCTGCTTTAGCACCTCTTGAGATAGTGCTAAACCCATCTCTAGCTGTTCTCTGGACCTTGCCCTTATTAGGAGATCGTCCAAGTATGGGATAATTAATACGCCTTTTCTTCGAAGAAGAAATATTATCTCGGCCATTACCTTTGTAAAGACCCGAGGTGCCGTGGACAAACCAAACGGCAGCGTCTGAAACTGATAGTGACAGTTTTGTACAACGAACCTGAGGTACCCCTGGTGTGAGGGGTAATTGGAACGTGGAGATACGCATCCTTGATGTCCAAGGATACCATAAAGTCCCCTTCTTCCAGGTTCGCTATCACTGCTCTGAGTGACTCCATCTTGAACTTGAACTTCTTTATGTATAGGTTCAAGGACTTCAGATTTAGAATAGGCCTTACCGAGCCATCCGGCTTCGGTACCACAAATAGAGTGGAATAATACCCCTTCCCTTGTTGTAGAAGAGGTACCTTGACTATCACCTGCTGAGAATACAGCTTGTGAATGGCTTCCAAAACCGTCTCCCTTTCTGAGGGGGACGTTGGTAAAGCAGACTTCAGGAAACGGCGAGGTGGCTCTGTCTCTAATTTCAACCTGTACCCCTGAGATATTATCTGCAGGATCCAGGGATTTACCTGCGAGTGAGCCCACTGCGCGCTGTAATTTTTGAGACGACCGCCTACCGCCCCCGAGTCCGCTTGCGAAGCCCCAGCGTCATGCTGAGGCTTTTGTAGAAGCCGGGGAGGGCTTCTGTTCCTGGGAAGGAGCTGCCTGTTGCTGTCTCTTCCCTCGTCCTCTGCCTCGTGGCAGATATGAATAGCCCTTTGCTCTCTTATTTTTAAAGGAACGAAAGGGCTGCGGTTGAAAGGTCGGTGCCTTTTTCTGTTGGGGAGTGACTTGAGGTAGAAAGGTGGATTTCCCGGCCGTAGCCGTGGCCACCCAATCCGATAGACCGACCTCAAATAACTCCTCTACGCATCGCCTGTCCACTGTCGTGTCCATAAAGCTCTTCTGGCCGAAATGGACATAGCACTTACCCGTGATGCCAGTGTGCAGATATCTCTCTGTGCATCACGCATATAAAGAAATGCATCCTTTATTTGTTCTAACGACAGTAAAATATTGTCCCTGTCCAGGGTATCAATATTTTCGATCAGGGACTCTGACCAAACTACCCCAGCACTGCACATCCAGGCAGTCGCAATAGCTGGTCGTAGTATAACACCTGCATGTGTGTATATACCTTTTTGGATATTTTCCATCCTCCTATCTGATGGATCTTTAAGTGCGTCCGTCTCAGGAGAGGGTAACGCCACTTGTTTTGATAAGCGTGTTAGCGCTTTGTCCACCCTAGGAGGTGTTTCCCAGCGCTCCCTAACCTCTGGCGGGAAAGGGTATAAAGCCAATAACTTCTTTGAAATTAGCAGTTTTTTATCGGGGCACCCCACGCTTCATCACACACGTCATTTAATTCTTCTGATTCGGTAAAAACTACTGGTAGTTTTTTTCACACCCCACATAATACCCTGTTTAGTGGTACCTGTAGTATCAGCTAAATGTAACATCTCCTTTATTGCCAAAATCATATAACGTGTGGCCCTACTGGAAAATACGGTTGATTCGTCACCTTCACCACCGGAATCAGTGCCTGTGTCTGGGTCTGTGTCGACCGACTGAGGCAAGGGACGTTTTACAGCCCCTGACGGTGTTTGAGGCGCCTGGACAGACACTAATTGAGTGTCCGGCCGCCTCATGTCGGCAAACGACTGCTTAAGCGAGTTGACGCTATCCCGTAATTCCACAAATAAAGGCATCCATTCTGGTGTCGACCCCCTAGGAGGTGACATCCTCATATTTGGCAATTGCTCCGCCTCCACACCAATAACGTCCTCATACATGTCAACACACACGTACCGACACACAGCAGACACACAGGGAATGCTCTATACGAAGACAGGACCCACTAGCCCTTTGGGGAGACAGAGGGAGAGTCTGCCAGCACACACCAAAAAGCGCTATATATGACAGGGATAGCCTTATGATTAAGTGCTCCCTTATAGCTGCTTTTATATTAATATATTGCCATTTATTCTGCCCCCCCTCTCTGTTATACCCTGTTTCTGTAGTGCAGTGCAGGGGAGAGACCTGGGAGCCTTCCTGACCAGCGGAGCTGTGACAGAAAATGGCGCCGTGTGCTGAGGAGATAGGCCCCGCCCCTTTTTCGGCGGGCTCGTCTCCCGCTATTTAGTACATTTAGGCAGGGGTAAATATCTCCATATAGCCTCTGGGGCTATATGTGAGGTATTTTTAGCCTTTTTAAAGGTTTTCATTTGCCTCCCAGGGCGCCCCCCCCCAGCGCCCTGCACCCTCAGTGACTGCCGTGTGAAGTGTGCTGAGAGGAAAATGGCGCACAGCTGCAGTGCTGTGCGCTACCTTAAGAAGACTGCAGGAGTCTTCAGCCGCCGATTCTGGACCTCTTCTTGCTTCAGCATCTGTGAGGGGGCCGGCGGCGTGGCTCCGGTGACCATCCAGGCTGTACCTGTGATCGTCCCTCTGGAGCTTCATGTCCAGTAGCCAAGAAGCCAATCCATCCTGCACGCAGGTGAGTTCACTTCTTCTCCCCTCTGTCCCTCGTTGCAGTGATCCTGTTGCCAGCAGGAATCACTGTAAAATAAAAAACCTAAGCTAAACTCTCTAAGCAGCTCTTTATGAGAGCCACCTAGAATTGCACCCTTCTCGGCCGGGCACAAAAATCTAACTGGAGTCTGGAGGAGGGTCATAGGGGGAGGAGCCAGTACACACCACCTGACCTGTAAAAGCTTTACTTTTGTGCCCTGTCTCCTGCGGAGCCGCTATTCCCCATGGTCCTTTCAGGAACCCCAGCATCCACTTAGGACGATAGAGAAACTCCTTTAACTGTAAACTTATCCTTTTTACATCGTCTTTGTTGTACACATCTGTAAGAGGTACATCCTGATCCAATCCACAGTCAGCTAAAAATTGAGCCGAGTCGACATTGGAGGGTAAACAAGCCCTCAGCAATACCTGCCAGTCTTTGTTATTGGGCTCTAAAGTGTTCCCTAGGTCTCTGATGTATTTCTGGCTAGCAACTAAGTCTTTCTTAGGGTCAGGGAATTCAGACACTATGGTTCTTAATTCCATTCGGGAAAATGGGCTATACATGGCAATGTTCCTAATGGGAGTGACTCCTGAGGTGTCTGTTTTCCCATTTGGAACAGCTATCATGGTTTTGGCACTACGGATTAAGTCTAGCAACATCATTCTGTGTAGATTCTACAGCCTGTGGTGAAATGGTTTCAGCATAGTGTATGGTGCCGTACTTACCCGTAGATACGACCTCACCTGTCCCTCCGCTAGGGGCCTTTGTTACTAATCTTAAGGGTTGGGCCGTGCCTACTGTAGTTTCTGATATGGTGGCTGCTAGAGAGAGCGCCGATATTGTTGCCGATTCGTCCTCTTGATCACACTCCTGGGGAAAGTTCAAAACAGGGTACAACTTGCACGGGTTAATACTTGCATTGGTTAACTTATTAACATTTACACAGTTACTAAGTGTTTGTTTGTTACACCCTAGTGCGTCATTCTCCGCAACCAATTTCTCTCCCGTTACGTAAGGTGGCGGCGGGGCCGTGGCTATCAGTTTCCTGATAGGATTAGATCCCGCCGCCTGAGCCAATCCTCTCTGTATTTCACCCTCCTGTTGCCATAACTGCAAATAATCATGTTTGATTAGTCTCTTTGTTGATTTAATGAGACATATCCTCCTCCTTAGATTTTGTAACACTTCTGGGCTAAAGCTACCTACTCTTGGGAATTTCTCCCCGTCATGTACCGTCATTCTCTCCCATTCATCACATGAAACCTCTGTGTGTGAACCGTATTTTTCACACATTACGTACCTTGCCGACCCGACTGGTCGGTTCACTGAATCAACCCGAACCGAGGTTGATCGCCCCCTACCTGAACAATTGGCCCCCATACCTGTAGGCGTTGCTTTCTTCAGCCAACCCTTACAAAAACCAAAATGTTCACGATAGGCTGACGGTGGCGGTTTACCGAGTACCCCACTCACTCGCCCACGCCTACCAATACGACCTACACACTGCCCTAGTGCTGGCGTACTCGACCCAGGGCCCCTATGAACCTTTGTTTACTGGAACATGTGAGTGTGTTCCGCAGAGCATCGACCCTTTCCAGTAACTATTGGTTGTTGGATAATTCCTGAGTGACCAGCGAACTTCCCTTTAGAAAATAAAAAATTACACAAATCACGTCAGAATGTACAAATAGTATTTATGACCCGTTTCGTACACAAATGGTACTGGTCAGATTTAACTAATGCACACAATTACGTGCGGTACAATCGTTCAGCACATAAGCAACTAATCTTATGTGCAGAGCGACCAGTGGAATCGAAAATTTCGGCTGCGAATTCCTTCAGCATGAGCTTTAATGGCCTATATGGGTTCTGCACCAACCCCCTGGGTTGTGCTCTTTTCTCTATTTATAGCGGACTTCCTTGTCTGCTGTACCTGGACCTCCTGGTCTGTTCTGGACCTCCTGGTCTGTGCTACAGTGTGACCTCCTGGTCTGCTATACTCTAATGCTCAGATTCTATGTTTAACAAGGGATGCCTCCCTAGCCACCATGTACGTCACTTACATGCATGTACCCTGCGAGAACTCGACTTCTTGTGGTTCAACCTCAAAAAAATTGTATAAACTTATATATACAAAACACTCACTCATCACATGTACACTTTTGTTTCTATTTCTATTTCTGCGCAGAAATTTTCTTTCCTTTAGACCAAATGTGTTGTAAATTTGGAGAAGGATCTGTTAGTCTAAATTTCGGACACTAAAATAGACTTGCGCTATTTATCGCGTTGCCACCTTTTCGCCTGTTACAATAACACTAGTGTGTGATTTGTTACGTGGGCGTACCCGGGCGCTCCGTTGCGTAATATACGCTGCGTGCGTCGGCCTTTGAGTTGCGTACGCGAGTCTCACCCTTTGTTGGAGACACGTGTACGCAAAGCAAATATCCACCGTAACACAATTTACACGTTTATCAATGTAGATGATCCTCGATCATCTACCGAACACCACACCAATCTCTCCTTGTATCTTTAGGTAGAGCTGCGTGCGTGCTTTGCACTTTATCCCTTAATGTATTACTTTTACACTTTAACTATGAAATAGCGACAAATCTCTCTTCGCACGTTTATCAATTATAAAATGGCAAACAGGAGAGTGATATATGAAAATACACGAATAAAAGAAATGCAGATATGCGTGTGTGCGTACGCAAGACAGAAATAAACAGTTTTAAAAGACACTAGCGTGTTGTTCTTACCTCCGGTTCCGGATTCCCTCAGCACCCTTTACTAAGCGAAGCAGACGCTTATCCAGACAGCACTACGAGGAATATGATCTCCCGCCCTTTGCTGATGGATAATGTCTGCTGAAATTACCTAGTGCAGATATGTGAAGGACGGACGAGCCGCCAATTGATAAAGCTAAATATTTATCTTACTTAAAACCCTTTAAGAGGTCTAAGAACACTGTACGCTATTGACGTATGGAATACCGTAAGGGTACGCACGTTGCGTAACGATCGCTTAGCCGTAGTCGAGACGCTCAAGCGTCACGTTCGCTCACGGCTAAGAGATCACAGACAGGCACGCTATTGGCTGCCGACTAACGTAATGTTTCGCTATAGCGTAGCGAACGCTCGGGACCACGAGGAGATCACCAGCGGCGCAGACGCTCACAATGTTAAACCTTTATATGTAAACCATGGACAATGTATTATACAGGAAAACCTTGGTGTAGTGATAAGATGAGAATGCAACACAGTGTAAGATGGCTTACACTAAAGCTGTTTGAGCGATAGAGACGCTCCTATTACCCACTGCAATATAATGAACACACAATACCGGTCTAAGGGTCTAACGCCTTTTAAGGAAATGAATGAACGTTCAAAAAGAATAATACAATACAAGTCATACACTACCAATATAACATAGACTACCTAACCAGATAACTACACATGAAATACAATATCAGTACAATAACTATATAAGAGAAACGAGAGAGAGAGAGAGAGAGAGAGAGAGAGAGAGAGAGAGAGAGAGAGAGAGATGGCTCACAATAACAAGAAAGACAATATGATTGCGGAGAAAACTTACGCACAAGGGGAACGATCGCATGCGCCTCGATATCCAGCTCCCGATTATCAGCAATGAGAACCGTTGAAGAGAGTGAGCTGGATATGGTCGGCTTGTCTATTTATGCCCCACACACAATACAATTCAATGGCCCCTACAATCTCATTGTTCATTGGACACAGGAATTCGTCTTCGTATTATATCAAAAGGTCATAGGTTGATTCATACAGGTGGGCCGAGACCATTTCCAACTGCTCAGGTGGGTGGGAAACTAGGTTTCCCGCCGCATGGATAAGTAAGTGCAAATAATAGTAAAAGTACATAAACTTCTTATGTCCATAACTATTCGCACGAGCGATTAATCTGCTTCAAACCAACACCGGAATATTGCTAATTAAATACTCTTCCGATGGATACTAAACACCACTGTATGACCCATGTCTGACCCTTCGTATCAAACAAAGAGGGATCTCTTTGTCCATGAACATGCTATATTAACTAAACTTTCAGAATCTATCAAGGGGACCATGATCTACAAAATACATTATATAGTTAAAATATGTAACGAACGAGTCGCCCGCTAGACGCACATAAACTTTACCGTAAATGCGCACACCGTGCGCCCGCGGGTGCCCGCAGCGGCGAGTATGCGCACGCACGGCAGGGCTCATGAACGTGCAACAGGCACTCGCATGAGGTGCAAATATGGCAGTGTGTAGCGTGATATTTTTCTGACTTTGACAGGTTCTAAAAGTGTGTACTCTCGGTGAGATATTTTCTTTCGATTTTGACCATATAGTCAAAATCGCAAGAAAAGTTAGTGCAGATCGCAAGGTGAAAGTCACCTTTCGGTCCCGATGCGTGGTCCCGCCAGGTCGGCATCGCAAGAAAAGATAGACTGTGCAGGCAAGTCAATCCTTGCTAGATAAGTGTACTATCTAGTTCATCTCACATGTCAATGACATCTCACATAAGCCCAAATCGTAAGCACACATAGTCCATATCTCAAGAAAAGTTAGTCAAAATCTGTGCTATCTTGGCTCTGGGGAGGTTCAAGGGAAATCACAAGTGAAAATCGTGCATAGCAAGGATCTCACCGTGTGTACACACCCTAAGAACTGAGTTTTAGAACCACTGGAGTAGAGCAAACAAAAGCAAGTAACTTTGCACCTGGGCAAAACCCTCTTGCAGATTTTAAATGTGCAAAGATTTAGATTTGAGAGGGTAACTTAAGAACATTCTTCTACCACTCTGCATTAGCTCAATTGTCTTTTTAGGGCACAAACTATACAAAATGGGGCTAGGATACATGTTGGATGAAATATATGTTTGAAAGAAATTTTTTTTTTTTTTTTGTAAAAGTGGCGTCCAGCTCCCATAAACATACACACAACCAGGTCATAAGCACAACTAATGTTTATTTTATTCAAACAATTATTATGGGAGCGTAAAATGCATTTGCCATTGGGATTGATATAATAGAACAGACTGAAAACAGCAAATGTTACAATCTCCAAATCTGATTATTATTTTTAAAATATGCACATAAAATCCTATAAGCTGATTATGATTAGTACAAAAAGTACAATCAGCTTCAGAGGTGAATCTGCAATCATCCAATCAGCCTGTGTTTGCACCAGCTATCTGCAATAGAACTGACTGGTGTATCGGATTGTCCCTGAGTGTTTAAATCTGTTCACAACTTTGTGAACTCACCCTTATTGTAATTGGCCTATGTTACATCTGTCCCTTCCGTGCTCCATCCTGACTCTCCAGTTGAAACAGGCACAAGCATACAATGGGGGTCATTCAGACATGATCGCACGTTAGGATTTTTCGCTGCGCTGCAATCAGGTCAGAACTGCGCATGCATATGCACCGCAATGCGCAGGCGCATCGCACGGGTACAAAGGAGATTGTTGCTGTGCGATGAATTGTACGAAGAACCCATTCGCACAACCGATCGCAAGGAGATTGACAGGAATAAGGCGTTTGTGGGTGTCAACGGACCATTTTCTGGAAGTGTTTGGAAAAATGCAGGCGTGTCCAAGCGTTTGCAGGACAGGTGTCTGATGTCAATTCCGGCCCCGGACAGGCTGAAGTGATCGCAGCGGCTGAGTAAGTCCTGGGCAACTAGGAAACTGCAAAAAAAAACCTAGCGAGTGATCAGGTCTGAATTAGGCCCAATGTGAGCAGTTCTAAACGTAGACATACAGTGTGCGTGCAGCTTGTTCTGTAGACAAGTGCAGTACAAATGTGTGGATCATACACGGCACAAAAAGCAGTATGTTCAACTCCACATCACATCTATTATCTCCAAAGGATTAAAGTCAGTCAGTTTACATAGTAAATGTAAAAAAAAAAAAAAAAAGTGGAGAATTCAATTGAGTCAAATGTATTTAATCATTTCAAAGCTATAAATAAGCAGTACATGTACAATGTTTTACATCATTTATCTTGAAGATTCAAATATCCACTTCATTATCTTTAACATCATTTAAAGCACTAATATTAAAACTAAAAAAAAAAATTATATCCCATACTTGTACGAAAAGTTTTTGTTTATTAAATTACACACACTTTACTATAAAAGCAAAGAAACAATCATATAAAAGCATAGTTGTATTTAGAAAATAAAATAAGAATTTACTTACCGATAATTCTATTTCTCGTAGTCCGTAGTGGATGCTGGGACTTCCGTAAGGACCATGGGGAATAGCGGCTCCGCAGGAGACTGGGCACAAAAAGTAAAAGCTTTAGACTAGCTGGTGTGCACTGGCTCCTCCCCCTATGACCCTCCTCCAAGCCTCAGTTAGGATACTGTGCCCGGACGAGCGTACATAATAAGGAAGGATTTTGAATCCCGGGTAAGACTCATACCAGCCACACCAATCACACCGTACAACCTGTGATCTGAACCCAGTTAACAGTATGATAAACGTAGGAGCCTCTGAAAAGATGGCTCACAACAATAAACAACCCGATTTTTTTGTAACAATAACTATATACAAGTATTGCAGACAATCCGCACTTGGGATGGGCGCCCAGCATCCACTACGGACTACGAGAAATAGAATTATCGGTAAGTAAATTCTTATTTTCTCTGACGTCCTAGTGGATGCTGGGACTTCCGTAAGGACCATGGGGATTATACCAAAGCTCCCAAACGGGCGGGAGAGTGCGGATGACTCTGCAGCACGAAATGAGAGAACTCCAGGTCCTCCTCAGCCAGGGTATCAAATTTGTAGAATTTAGCAAACGTGTTTGCCCCTGACCAAGTAGCTGCTCGGCAAAGTTGTAAAGCCGAGACCCCTCGGGCAGCCGCCCAAGATGAGCCCACCTTCCTTGTGGAATGGGCTTTAACAGATTTTGGCTGTGGCAGGCCTGCCACAGAATGTGCAAGCTGAATTGTATTACAAATCCAACGAGCAATCGTCTGCTTAGAAGCAGGAGCACCCAGCTTGTTGGGTGCATACAGTATAAACAGCGAGTCAGATTTTCTGACTCCAGCCGTCCTGGAAACATATTTTCAGGGCCCTGACTACGTCCAGCAACTTGGAGTCCTCCAAGTCCCTAGTAGCCGCAGGTACCACAATAGGTTGGTTCATGTGAAACGCTGAAACCACCTTAGGGAGAAATTGAGGACGAGTCCTCAATTCCGCCCTATCCGAATGAAATATCAGGTAAGGGCTTTTATAGGATAAAGCCGCCAATTCTGATACGCGCCTGGCTGAAGCCAGGGCTAACAGCATTACCACTTTCCATGTGAGATATTTTAAATCCACTGTGGCAAGTGGTTCGAACCAATGTGATTTTAGGAATCCCAAAACCACATTGAGATCCCAGGGTGCCACTGGAGGCACAAAGGGAGGCTGTATATGCAGTACCCCCTTTACAAAAGTCTGGACTTCAGGAACTGAAGCCAGTTCCTTCTGGAAGAAGATCGACAGGGCCGAAATTTGAACCTTAAGGGATCCTAATTTTAGGCCCATAGACAATCCTGCTTGCAGGAAATGCAGGAAACGACCCAGTTGAAATTCCTCTGTAGGGGCCTTCTTGGCCTCACACCACGCAACATATTTCCGCCAAATGCGGTGATAATGTTTTGCGGTTACATCCTTCCTGGCTTTGATCAGGGTAGGGATGACTTCATCTGGAATGCCTTTTTCCTTCAGGATCCGGCGTTCAACCACCATGCCGTCAAACGCAGCCGCGGTAAGTCTTGGAACAGGCAAGGTCCCTGCTGAATCAGGTCCTTTCTTAGAGGTAGAGGCCACGGGTCCTCCGTGAGCATCTCTTGCAGCTCCGGGTACCAAGTTCTTCTTGGCCAATCCGGAGCCACGAGTATAGTTCTTACTCCTCTCCTTCTTATGATTCTCAGTACTTTTGGTATGAGAGGCAGAGGAGGGAACACATACACCGACTGGAACACCCACGGTGTTACCAGAGCGTCCACCGCTATTGCCTGAGGGTCCCTTGACCTGGCGCAATATCTGTCCAGTTTCTTGTTGAGACGGGACGCCATCATGTCCACCTTTGGTTTTTCCCAACGGTTTACAATCACTTGGAAGACTTCTGGATGAAGTCCCCACTCCCCCGGGTGGAGGTCGTGTCTGCTGAGGAAGTCTGCTTCCCAGTTGTCCACTCCCGGAATGAACACTGCTGACAGTGCTATCACATGATTTTCCGCCCAGCGGAGAATCCTTGCAGCTTCTGCCATTGCCCTCCTGCTTCTTGTGCCGCCCTGTCTGTTTACGTGGGCGACTGCCGTGATGTTGTCCGACTGGATCAATACCGGTTGACCCTGAAGCAGAGGCCTTGCTTGACTTAGGGCATTGTAAATGGCCCTTAGTTCTAGGATATTTATGTGAAGAGACGTTTCCAAGCTTGACCACAAGCCCTGGAAATTTTTTCCCTGTGTGACTGCTCCCCAGCCTCTCAGGCTGGCATCCGTGGTCACCAGCATCCAATCCTGAATGCCGAATCTGCGGCCCTCTAGAAGATGAGCCCTCTGTAACCACCACAGGAGAGACACCCTTGTCCTTGGAGATAGGGTTATCCGCTGATGCATCTGAAGATGCGATCCGGACCATTTGTCCAGCAGATCCCACTGAAAAGTTCTTGCATGGAATCTTCCGAATGGAATCGCTTCGTAAGAAGCCACCATTTTTCCCAGGACTCTCGTGCATTGATGCACTGACACTTGTCCTGGTTTTAGGAGGTTCCTGACTAGCTCGGATAACTCCCTGGCCTTCTCCTCCGGGAGAAAAACCTTTTTCTGGACTGTGTCCAGAATCATCCCTAGGAACAGTAAACGTGTTGTTGGAATCAGCTGTGATTTTGGGATATTTAGAATCCACCCGTGCTGACGTAGCACTACTTGAGATAGTGCTACTCCGACCTCTAACTGTTCCCTGGACCTTGCCCTTATCAGGAGATCGTCCAAGTAAGGGATAATTAATACGCCTTCTCTTCGAAGAAGAATCATCATTTCGGCCATTACCTTGGTAAAGACCCGTGGTGCCGTGGACAATCCAAACGGCAGCGTCTGAAACTGATAATGACAGTTTTGTATCACAAATCTGAGGTACCCTTGGTGAGAAGGGTAGATTGGGACATGGAGATAAGCATCTTTGATGTCTAGAGATACCATATAGTCCCCTTCTTCCAGGTTCGCTATCACTGCTCTGAGTGACTCCATCTTGAATTTGAACCTTTTTATGTAAGTGTTCAAAGATTTTAGATTTAAAATTGGTCTCACCGAGCCGTCCGGCTTCGGTACCACAAACAGCGTGGAATAATACCCCTTTCCCTGTTGTAGGAGGGGTACCTTGATTATCACCTGCTGGGAATACAGCTTGTGAATAGCTTCCAATACTGCCTCCCTGTCGGAGGGAGACGTTGGTAGAGCAGACTTCAGGAACCGGCGAGGGGGAGACGTCTCGAATTCCAATTTGTACCCCTGTGATACTACCTGCAGGATCCAGGGGTCCACTTGCGAGTGAGCCCACTGCGCGCTGAATTTCTTGAGACGACCCCCCACCGTGCCTTCGCATGTAGAGCCCCAGCGTCATGCTGAAGACTTGGCAGAAGCGGGGGAGGGCATCTGCTCCTGGGAAGAGGCTGCCTGGTGTAGTCTTTTTCCCCTTCCTCTGCCCCGGGGCAGAAATGTGTCGTTTGGAATCCGCATCACCTGACCACTGTCGCGTCCATAACGTTCTTCTGGCAGAAATGGACATCGCACTCACTCTAGATGCCAAGGTGCAAATATCCCTCTGTGCATCTCGCATATATAGTAATGCATCCTTTAAATGCTCTATAGTTAATAATATACTGTCCCTATCCAGGGTATCAATATTTTCAGTCAGGGAATCCGACCAAGCCACTCCAGCGCTGCACATCCAGGCTGAGGAGATTGCTGGTCGCAGTATAACACCGGTATGTGTGTATATACCTTTTAGGATATTTTCCAGCCTTCTATCAGCTGGTTCCTTGAGGACGGCCGTATCAGGAGACGGTAACGCCACTTGTTTTGATAAGCGTGTGAGCGCCTTATCTACCCTAGGGGGTGTTTCCCAACGTGCCCTAACCTCCGCTCTTCTGGCTCTGTAAGGGGGCCGGCGGCGCGGCTCCGGGACCCATCCAGGCTGAACCTGTGATCGTCCCTCTGGAGCTAATGTCCAGTAGCCAAGAAGCCTAATCCACTCTGCACGCAGGTGAGTTCGCTTCTTCTCCCCTTAGTCCCACGATGCAGTGAGCCTGTTGCCAGCAGGACTCACTGAAAATAAAAAACCTATTTAAACTTTTACTTCTAAGCAGCTCAGGAGAGCCACCTAGCCTGCACCCTTCTCGTTCGGGCACAAAAATCTAACTGAGGCTTGGAGGAGGGTCATAGGGGGAGGAGCCAGTGCACACCAGCTAGTCTAAAGCTTTTACTTTTTGTGCCCAGTCTCCTGCGGAGCCGCTATTCCCCATGGTCCTTACGGAAGTCCCAGCATCCACTAGGACGTCAGAGAAATGTTATTTGGGGTGTGAGTAAAGAACAAGATCTGCAAATTCCTAGATAAATATTCATTAACCCTCTATCATCCTAGGTCTGCTCGCATTCGCACACAATCACACTCTAGAGAAATAAAATACACGGACAACAGAATTGTCAAATTGAAAATCAGTCAGCTATTATTTTTCTAATTAAAATCAGGGCTATGGTGGCAAAGGGACAGCCTATTTAAAGAGGGAAGCGAGTACAAATTAACAAAATCTAAACAAAATAAATGAAACAAAAACTAAGTAAAATAAGACTAAAAGCTAACAGCCTATGGACACAAGATTCAGCCCCAATTACTCAAACCACTCGAAAGGGGGACATTCGGCCGAACTTAGCCATTGTCGCCCAATCCATCGAACAAGCTGCAGTTTGAGGTATAGCTTGAAACTGACTGCTACTGGATTCCAGGCCACCCAGAAAAATGAGTGCCCAATAACCCAGATGGGCGTCCTAAACAGGAAAAAAACAACAACAAAGAAACAAAAGAAAAATTCAGTAAAGAAATATAAATGATAAATGAACCAGAACAAGCAACATCACCAAATTGTACCAAAAAATACAGAGTAAATGAAATAAGAAAGAAAATTAAATAACCAAATTAAACAAAAAAGGTGGGAACAGTGTATAACATCGGGGTACAATGGGCAGGGGAAATTATTCTGACTTGCCAAGAGACAAAACAACAAACCTACCAGGCGGGTATAAAACCCCAAGTTTAAGACACTGGCAGAAATAAAAATTCCTCAAGACCGCCATCAAAGATGGCGAGTAGCTGGTCCTTACGTCAGGAGTAAATATACAGAACAAAACCTAATGTATCTATGATATGACTTCCATCTGCAAAATGCTCGAATCTCTGCAATCAACCAGTCATCGCCGCCGCCACACCAAACCGAAAGGAATGCATCCCAAAATCTCCCAGATAAAGCCCGAGGGCTAGAATGCAGCGCATTAAGTCCCATCCCAACTGGTACCTGGTCACCGAAACAATGAAATCCAGCGACCCCCTCCCAAGCTGGTGTCTTAGAACACTGCACTCAATAGAGTACCATGTCATCACAACATGCTTGAGTAATGACAGGGCCTGAACCCTCCGTGAAGTGGCAACTAACTCACCCACACGAAAAGCCCCATGAAATACCATGGAAAAAGCAAACCGAAATAGAACAATGCTTGCCCTGCATACTGTGGGGACTTACCATCCTCACAATCTGAAGATGACGAGGAAGAAGTGAACTGCAGTCGTGTCTATGCTGATGCTTGCCCTTATAGCCACTTGAACAATGCGATCTACACTTAACTGACCCTGACGCACCGAATGACGCCGAACTATCAGAGCCCGACAAAGGCAAAGCCACCGCCTAATCAGGATCAGAAGTACCTGCCACAGCCCCAAGTCCTGGAGTTTTCTGACACTCCAGCCATATGAAAGGTCTTACGTGTCCTTCCATGTGTGCAAAAGCAGATGTATTGTGGTAGCCCACATATACCACGTAATAACTTTATTCATCCACGTGTGGCAGCCACTCTTGGCATGGGATCATAGCATTATTTGCTAGAAAACATCTGCAGAACAGGTGCATGGCAAGGCAAGAAGAAAAAGCTTTTTCTGCAGTTTACAAGTTTTTTTAAAAGATAGACATCACAAGTTAAATCACAATTGACCTTGGGCCTTGGAAGCAGCAGGGTCTACCTGGTCAACCCAAGACTGTATATACTGTAAATATCATGTGATTGGTTCGCATGTTATTCAATGATGCCATGGTTCTACCACATCTGTCTGGGGATCTCCATCTACTTAAAATGAACACCACAGAATTTTCATTTGGCAACATGCTGGTGGTTAGAAGGCTGCTTCCGATAAACCGGGCACATTATTGCCCATTTGGAACTCGTGTGCAGTGGTATGCATGGGAAGACCCCTGTTCTTTGGCAGCTTCCTGGGTTACAGTTTCAGGGGTCTTCCAGGGTGAGGTACATTCCTGGAATGACGGTTGTTCTTCCACTCATTAATGACAAAAAACACCAGCTGGTGGGGATATCTCACTATGTCTGTAAGATGAAGTAGCCATATTTAGCATCTTTATTTAATAATGCCCATCTTTTGTGATTTTTTTTTTTTTTTAAATGAAAATTCTTAAATTACATGCAGATTAAGCTATATTGTGTTCAGTACTCTTAAGAAAAACCATCATTGTTGCAGCAGCATGTACATTGTCCATAATAACTGTGCAATCAGTCTTCTAGTAACAGGCCAGCAAATCTGTTGCTAACGTCGCACTGTAACGGATACTCCATGGTGCTTGCTTTAGGACCAGTCACTTTCTTCCTTGTTTTTGCTCTTTTCCTGGATTTGTTTGCTGCTGACTTAGTACTCTGGACGCAGTCCTGAGGGATGATGGACATTACAGCACCAATACAATCCTGGTACAGCTTTTCCAGAGGTGGACATGGCTTAAATAAGTCTTCCGTGGTAGGTGAAGACTTTATCTTCTGAGTCAGATAGTATACAAGTGAGCCACTGTAAAGTCTGAACAATGGGAGAGAAATATGAGTAACTACACATATCATATACTGAGCCCACCCAGTTACCAAAACAAGGACTTTTGTAATACAGTACACAGAACACATGCAATAACAAAACATTATTACCCACAGCATGGCATTCAGACAGTTTAAAATACAATGGTAGAAATACATTGGGGATAAACCCCTGGCGTCCCCCAGCACACCGAGCTGTACCAAGACATGAAAGATATATATTTATTAATAATATTAATAATACTACTAGAGATCCAGAGGTCTTAGTTACATACAGTTTGCAAACATATGATAAGCCACCAGGCCCTGACAAGGCTCCTGTGATGCTGGTGGTCCCGGGGTGTAGAACCCCACAAACCAGCAAAGGCCAGCTAGTTTAAAATTCAATGTCTGTGAAATTTGGTGTGTAAAACAAATGAAAATTAGGTAAATTCAGTCACCTGTGGCCACTGAAATGCATTACGGAATGGGCGGGGGCACAGCTGTGAAAAAAGTAGAGCTTAAGGGGGATATCCAATTAGCCTCGGCAATTTACTGGGGCTAATTGTCCCGCCAGGGGCTAGCTAATTAGCCCCGATAAGCCGCAGCACGCGCTGGCTTATCAGGGATTTTGTTTCACCTGCCTCCAGCAGGCGAAGCAGAATCCCCGAAAATGGGGCTGTTTCACACGAAAACACACAGGTTTCACTGAACCTGTATGTTTTCGGGAGAAGGGTTGTTTTTTTTTTTTTTTTTACAGACAATCCATCTGGATAGCCTGTAAAAAAAATAAAAAAATAAAATAAAAATCGGTGAAACATCGGAAAAAAGTCCCGATGCTTTACCGGGGATAATTTAATATCCCCCTAAATTGGTGTAATATCAAAGAATGTAAAGCTAGAATTTAAGTGTATAGGTTCTTAGGGTTTAGTTACAATATATTGTCTGTAAGTAGTTCTTATATATGTTACATACTTTATCTCTAGAATTGTATTTATTAAAATGAAAGGATGCCAGAATGCAGTGTTGCCTGTGGAGGTAACTACCCATAGACTCTAAATGCACCGCAGCCACATTCATAACAGTGAAAGATGACTACGGTCCAGTTATGCCTCCTTAACCACTTGCCTGGCATGATCACACAGGATGCGACCAGTTAGACAGAGAGTGAAGTGTAAATGAACCCCCCACAAGCCACCCTGTGTACCTGGTGGCTGTCCAGTCTTTAAAAATGAAAGCCACAAATGTTTCTGATGGTCGCGATGTCCCGATATTTGGCAAAAAAAAAAGGATTAAAATTTTTCCCCCCCAAAATACAAAAAATAAAATAAAAATAAATAAATAAATAAAATTATATTTTACTATAATATATATATATATATATATATATATATATATATATATATATATATACATATAAAATATTTATTATATAGATTTTTTTTTAACGAACATCATCTTGACTGAGGTTAAATAGATATTCTACAACTAATTCACTCAAAAAAAAAAAACCAACATTTTCTGAGGGATTTTTCAGAAAATAATTGTCAGTTAAGTGGTTAATTACCCTTTCCTTTCCATAGGAGTACACTTGTTCTAGCTCAGCTGTCACACATAGACACTCAGAAAAGGTTAAGAGAACATTGTGAAATACACAAACATGCACAGAACAGGAAACAAACTTTCTATTTGAAGAAAAAAGATTTAATAAATATACTTTACTATGCCCTAAAAACAGCCCAAGAATATCTCCATCTCCCAGTCTCAGCTTCTCTATGATTATATGACAGGGTAGCTGTACCACACAGAAGAGAATATGAATCATTATGCAGCCAGACCTATAGTCTGGAGATACTCCATGCTCTCTACCAGGCAAAGGTGGTGGCCAGGGTCTCTTGTGTTTAGACATCACATATAAGAGATTTAATAAAACTCAAGGGGCAGAATGTAATGCAGTGTGACGGCCAGAGCGCCAAGATTCCAGCCAAACTAATAAATGATTGCCGCTTTAAAAAAACATTAGAGTTCAGCCGGAATCTCAGAGCTCCGGCCATCTCGCACTGCATTACATCGGCCCAAGGTTTCAAAGAAGCATCACACAATGCATCCCCATGAGTTATTATGGTACAAAACATCATGCTATAATAACTGGAAGTGAGCTCAATGGGAACATGCTCCTAACAGAATCATCTGCTAGCTGAAACGTGACAGGTCCAGTGTAATGCATGTAACTGCTAACTTTACAGGACCACTTGGTCTGCAGTCAAAACTTTGTGTAAAACGACCTTAGTAACACCATTCATGACTTAACCTACTGCACATGGAGCCAAATGTTTGCATCACTATGTTGTAACGGCAAAGTGTCAACACCCACAAAATGTTGACTGGCACTGTTGACACCTAATTTTAAGCCTAACCCTAACATTTTTATTGTCAACATTTTAACACTTGTGAGATTTCACCTGTCATTATTTTGACTGTCTCAACATTTTGCAGGAGTAAACATGTCGACATTTTAACCATGTCAACAATGACATTTGACATTATGGGTGTCAACCTTTTGATTGGTGACATGAGCGCATCACCCTCTGACCTGGTAATATCAGGCTCTGGCAACGGCGTAGAGAGAAACTGATTGAAGTGCATGACCATCTGTAGACAGCACTGCCATTGGCACAGTATGTGCAGATCTTCCCAGTTCTGTCTTCTCTGCTGTGCACCTTCCATCTTTATCCTGCGCACCTGCTCACACACTAACTTGATGCCATCTCCCTGCAGCTCTTAAGATAAAAATGGAGGATTATATGCTGGAGGAGCTAAACTGTTACCCGAGACATTATTACAAACACCCTCATTATTACAGGAATTAACATTTATATATGGCTTCATTTAACTTAATCATAAATTAATATGTTGACATTTGTCCACCAGTCTGTCGATATTTTGAATCAAAGAAATTGTGACACAGGAGTGGACCCGACCAGTATCCTGTGTACAGTTTCTATGTTCTTACCATGTTTGTGAGGATTTTTCTCTCCCAAGAAGTTTTCCAATAAAATGTGGGTATATAACCTGTGAGCGGCTTTCAACTCCCAGAATGCAATGCTTCATCGATGATAATATAACATGCAGAACTACTCTAGAAGTAAATGCTCTAAATTCATGTGATGTCCTTCGACAGGAAATGTAGTCACAGACAAAACATTAAACACACAAATAAGGTGGCACATAGAGAGAAAATTAGAGTTAAAATAGTATAACAAATTATTTTACTTTGATAATAATTAGATACATACAGTACAGATACATATATGGGTAACCGTGTATAAATAAGCAGCATAAAACATTACATGTAATATAATGCTGGAACAATGTCTATATGTATTCCAAGTAAATAAAAATCTCAGGATGAATACATGCAAACCATCACTGATTACTTGCATATAATGAGGTGATACCTAAAAGTGCTTGTGAGGACATATACTCCGCAGGAGCGATAAGCACTGTGTTGGAATGTAAAAGCCTCCTTGAGATAAAAATGTATAGAGTTTTATTTTCATAGGCTGTTTTATTCTGCTTATTTATGCATTGTTACATGCAGGGTCGGATTAAGACTAGTGAGGACCCTGGGCAACAAAGGTGTGAGGACCCTGGGCAACAAAGGTGTGGGTCCCCCACCAATAAAATTGACTGCTCCCCGCCTCTGTCACTATGATGCCCCTTAGTGGAGTAGGAGAGAGAGTGAGGGGAGGGAGATGCACAAAGGGTGTCAGGGAGAGAGAGAGGGGGAATCGAGGGAGACAGAGGGGGGGTCAGGGAGAGAGAAAGTGTGTCAGGGAGACAGAGGGGGGGGCGACAGAGAAGGTGTCAGGGAGAGAGACAGAGGAACAAGAGAGAGAGAGAGAGAGAGAGAGAGAGAGAGAGAGAGAAAGAGGGTGTCAGTGAGAGAAAGACAGAGGGGAAAGCCAGCGAGAAGGTGTGTGTGTGAGAAAGAGAGAAATAGGTTGACAAGGAGGGAAACAGAAAGGGGAAGCAAGAGAGAGAGAAAGAGAGAGAGGAGGAGAGATGATCAAGAGTGAAAGAGATGGTGTCACAGAAGAAGAGACATACAGAGACAGGGGGAGAGAGAGGGGAGCAAGAGACAGCCTGACAGTGAATAAGAAGAGAGAGAGAGAGAAAGAGAGAGAGAGAGAGAGAGAGAGAAAGGAGCAAGAGAAAGTCAGGAAGACAGAGGGAAGATAAAGAGGGTGGGGGAGCGAACAGGAGAGAGAGAGAAGGGAGCAGGAAAGAGCGTGAGTGCTATGAAGAGAGAGAGAGAGAGAGAGAGAGAGAGGGGGGTGTCGGGGAGAGAGAGGGGTTGTCAGGGTGGGAGAGAGAAGGGAGCAAGGGAGAGATGGTGTCAGGGAGGGAGAGAGAAACAAAGTGTCGAGAGAGAGAGACATGGAGTGAGAGAGAGGGAAGCAAGAGAGAGAGAGAGAAAGAGAGAGAGAGAGGGGGGAAGGCAGGAATAGAGCAGGAGAAATGTTACCTGTACAGCTGCAGCAGCATCAGGTCACTGATATAATTTTTTGGGCAAAAATTAAGCTAAGCACCTCAATTTTGCTCTATGTTAGAGCGCAGACTTTATTATAATTTTTCTGATTAACAGTGCTTAGTAATATTGAGTGTGCATGATTAGTTTTAAGAAGTAGTAAGAATGGTATCAGATTTGCTTCAAATAAGAAGTTTTGCAAAACATAAAACCAACAACCACTTCCCCCAAAAAAAATCAAACAAAAAAAACACCTTTGCCCTTACTTGGCACCCTTCATGTGTATGTGCAGAAGAAAAACTTCCTGTCTAATTGTATTACATCAAATCACCATGTACATGAAGAAATGTTCAAGCCACTTAGGCAAACCAGATCCAAATAGGAATAATTACAGATTTTAGCTATCATTTCAAATACATTCTATAAAATTATAGGTACTACTTGTATCTATCTACCACATGTCAACTTTTTATAAGGCTTCATACACTTCCCCCTAAGTAATAAACATCACTGAAAGCAATTTAGAAAAAAAAATCCTAGAAATACTCATCTGTCTAAATATATACCTGGTTTATTTAAAATATTGTATGTTTCTCCATAAACAATTCCCATTAACAGGGCTTTTAAATGATGTTGTTTCACTTTGGGGTCTGCATGTCTGATCCAGTAATGGACTATAGCCACTATAAGCTGGTATTCAGGAGGCACAGATGCCAGGTCATCCATTCTCAAGTGAAGGGCCCGTAAGAGCAGATTTAAACATTTTACCGAAGGAAGCTGAAAGATAAGAACATAGTCAACCTATGTCTGCTGCAGGACTATAAGTTCCCGAATGCCCGGTCATATCATAGGACTACAAAAAAAATTCAAAGTGAAATAATTGATTGAAGGCTCCTTGGCCTGAACTTGTTTTCCGAATATCTATAAATTGAAGGAAAAGTCTGCTGTTTCCCAAGATTTGTTTGCTAAACATATAAATGATACAGTAATAATAGGATTTTAATTACCTACTGGTAAATCCTTTTCTCATAGTCCGTAGAGGATGCTGGGGTCCACATTAGTACCATGGGTGTAGACGGGTCCACTAGGAGCCGCTGGCACTTTAAGAGTTTGAGAGTGTGGGCTGGCTCCTCCCTCTATGCCCCTCCTACCAGACTCAGTCTAGAAACTGTGCCCGAGGAGACGGACAACTTAGAGAGAAGGATTTTACACAGATAGTGGCGAGATTCACACCAGCTCACACATACAAGGCAAACCAAGCTAACCAGCTTGAAAAATCAGCAACGGCTGAACAAGATTACCTAACCAAGTAACAAAACAGTACTTAAACAAGAACGAAGCAGTACTGAGTTAAACAACCACTGCAGGATCACGAAGCGCTGGGCGGGCACCCAGCATCGTCTACAGACTACGAGAAAAGGATTTACCGGTAGGTAATTAAAATCCTATTTTCTCTTACGTCCTTAGAGGATGCTGGGGTCCACATTAGTACCATGGAGATGTACCAAAGCTCCCAGAACGGGAGGGAGAGAGCGGAGGCTCCTGCAGAACTGATTGGCCTCTGAGGGCCTAAAGTTTGGTCAAAGTATCGAACTTGTAAAACTTAGCAAACGTGTTCGGCCCAGACCAAGTAGCCGCTCAGCAAAGCTCTAAAGCCGAGACACCCCGGGCAGCCGCCCAGGAAGAACCCACCTTACGAGTAGAGTGGGCCTTAACAGACTTAGGACACGGCAATCCTGCCGTAGAATCCGCATGCTGGATAGTGAACCTGATCCAGCGAGATATAGTCTGCTTAGAAGCAGGACACTCAATTTTCTTGGGATCATACAGGAGAGAGAGTCCGATTTTCTGTGACGAGCAGTCCTCTACACACATATTTTCAGAGCCCTTACAACATCTAAGGACTTTGATGAAATTGAGGAGTCAGTAGCCACTGGCGCGACAATAGGTTGATTGATATGAAATGCCGACACAACCTTCGGAAGAAACTGCCGATGTGTCCGGAGCTCAGCCCTATCTTCATGAAAGACCAAGTAGGGGCGTTTACAAGACAAAGCCTCCAACTCCGACACACGTCTAGCAGAAGCTAAGGCCAACAAAGTGACAGCCTTCCACATGAGAAACTTGACCTCAACCTCCGGTAAAGGCTCAAACCAATCCGATTGGAGGAACTGCACCTTAGATCCCAGGGTGCCGTAGGAGGCACAAAGGGAGGCTGAATATGCAGAATCCCTTTCAAGAAAGTCTGAACCTCAGGGAGGGAAGCCAGTTGTTTCTGGAAGAAAATTGATAGGACCGAAATCTGGACCTTCACGGATCCCAACCTCAGGCCCATATCCACACCTGCTTGCAGGAAGAGGAGAAACCATCCCAGTTGAAACTCCACCGTAGGAAACTTCTTGGATTCACACCAAGAGACATACTTTTTCCAAATGCGATGGTAATGTTTAGACGTTACTCCTTTCCTAGCCTGTGTCAGGGTAGGAATAACCTTGCTCGGAGTGCCCTTCTGAGCAAATATCTGGGGTTCAACTTACATGCCGTCAAACGTAGCCACGGTAAGTCTTGATAAGCGAACGGCCCCTGTTGCAGTAGGTCCACCTGAAGAGGAAGACGCCTTGGATCTTCCAGCAGAAGACCCAGAAGATCCGCGTATCAAGCCCTTCTTGGCCAGTCCGGAACAATGAGGATTGCATAAACTCTTGTTCTATGAGTTTTAGAACTCTTGGAATGAGTGGAAGTGGAGGAAACACGTACACCGACTGGAACACCCCCGGAGTCACCAGGGCGTCCACCGCCACGGCTTGTTGGTGCCTTGACCTGGAACAATACCTCCGAAGTTTCTTGTTGAGACGGGATGCCATCATGTCTATTTGAGGTACACCCCAAAGGTCTGTCACCTCCGTGAACACCTCCGGATGGAGTCCCCACTCTCCTGGATGGAGATCGTGTCTGCTGAGGAAGTCCGCTTCCCAGCTGTCTACTCCCGGAATGAAAATTGCTGACAGCGCCACCGTGTGCTTTTCTGCCCAGAGGATGATTCTTGTTACCTCTGATATTGCAGCTCTGCTCTTCGTTCCGCCCTGTCGGTTTACGTAGGCCACTGTCGTTACACTGTCCATCTGCACTTGAATGGCTCGAACTCGCAGAAGGTGAGACGCTTAGAGAAGACCTTTGTAGACGGCTCTTAGTTCCAGAATGTTTATTTGAAGACTGGATTCCAGGCTTGACCACCTTCCTTGGAAGGTTTCCCCCTGAGTGACTGCGCCCCAGCCCCAGAGACTTGCATCCGTGGTAAGAAGGACCCAGTCCTGAATACCGAACCTGCGGCCCTCCAGAAGGTGAGGCATTTGCAGCCACCAGAGGAGTGATATCCTGGCTTTCGGCGACAGACGTATCCTCTGGTGCGTGTGTAGGCGAGATCCCGACCATTTGTCTAGGAGATCCAGTTGGAAGGACCGAGCATGAAACCTTCCATACTGTAGAGCCTCGTAGGAGGCAACCATCTTCCCCAGAAGGTGAATGCACTGATGAACAGATACCCGGGTTGGCTTCAGGACATCCCGGACCATTGTTTGAATCACCAATGCTTTCTCCTCCGGCAGAAACACCCTCTGCACCTCCATGTCGAGGATTATCCCCAGAAAAGACAGTCTCCTTTTCGGCTCCAAATGTGACTTTGGAAGGTTCAGGATCCGACCGTGTTCCCTGAGCAGATGAGTTGTGAGAACAATGGACTGCAACAACGTCTCCCGGGACGATGCCTTTATCAGCAGATCGTCCAGATATGGGATTATGTTCACCCACTGCCTGCGGAGGAAAACCATCATCTCCGCCATCACCTTGGTGAACACCCTCGGTGCTGTGGAGAGACCGCATGGCAATGCCTGAAATTGATAGTGACTGTCTAACCGTGCAAATCTGAGATAAGCCTGGTGCATCGGCCAAATCAGAATGTGGAGGTACGCATCCTTGATATCCAGGGATACCAGAAACTCTCCCTCCTCCAGACCTGAAATCACTGCTCTGAGAGACTTAATTTTGAATTTGAACACCCTCAGGTAAGGGTTCAACGATTTCAAGTTCAAACTTGGTCTGACCGAACCATCTGGTTTCGGTACAACGAAAAGGTTTGAATAATAACCCTTGTTATGCATATGAGGTGGAACTGGGACAATGACCTGTGACTTGTCCAATTTTAGGATGGCTTACTGTAGGATAGCCCTGTCTGTCAACAAAGTTGGCAAGCCTGATTTGAAGAATCGGTGAGGCGGAAGTTCTTGAAACTCCAGTCTGTACCCCTGGGACACAATATCCTGTACCCAGGGATCCAGGCCGGACGACACCCAGACGTGTCTGAAACGTCCGAGTCTCGCACCCACCAGCCCGTCCTCCAGGCTGTGCGGTCCACAGTCATGCTGAAGATTTTGAGGAACCAGAAGCAGGTTTCTGGTCCTGGGAGCCTGCAGGTGCAGGTTTTTTGGATTTTGCACGACCACCTCTAGCAGATGGAAGGAAAGGTGACTTACCCTTACCTGCCGTGGAATTCCACGCATCCAACGCTTCCCCAAATAGAGCCTGACCTGTGTAGGGTAGGTTCTCCACACTTCTCCTGGATTCTGCGTCTGCAGACCATTGGCGTAGCCAGAGTCCCCTGCGAGCTGAGACCGACATGGAAGATATCCGTGCAGTCAGCGTACCCAGGTCCTTCATGAATTCCATCATTAACCCCGCAGAATCCTATATGTTACGTAAAAACAATTCAATGTCACTTCTATCCATTGTATCCAAATCCTCTAGTAATGTGCCTGACCACTTTACTATGGCTTTAGAAATCCATGCACAGGCAATAGTGGGCCTTAACGCCATTCCTGAAGCAGTGTTTATGGATATGAACGTAGTGTCAATCTTACGATCAGCCGGTTCTTTTAACGCGGTAGATCCAGGGACAGGTAAAACCACCTTTTTAGACAGTCTGGAGACAGATGCATCAACTATGGGTGGGTTTTCCCATTTTTCCTATCCTCCTCAGGGAAGGGAAAAGCAACCAGAACCCTTTTTGGGATCTGGAATTTTTTCTCTGGGTTTTCCCAGGATTTTTCAAACATAGCGTTTAATTCTTTAGACGCAGGGAAGGCTAGCTAGGCTTTCTTATGGTCATTGAAGTAAGCCTCCTCAACCTGCTCAGGTGTTGTGTCATTAATGTTTCTAATGACCCCAATCATGAGCTGCACCCCCTTTGCAAGGGATGCCGCCCCCATCACCGTCTGCTGTATCAGAGTCGGTATCCATGTCATCTTGCATAATCTGGGCAAGTGCAAGTTTCTGCAGGAACATACTGGGGGATTTTGCAGGAATAGGAACAGAACCTGACCAAACTGACATAGAATTCTTTAACACCTGAGCTTCAGTCTCAGTATGAACTACCCTAGTAGAGATCTGAGAGATCATACCCTTAATAGAGGTTAACCACTCAGGCGCATTAATAGGGATCTGAGACATTACATTCCTGTGTACATGGAATGGATTCCTCCTGAGAGGAATCATCCTCTGCAGCATATGACACACAGTGTCTAGACATGGCTATGTGAGACAACAAACACCTCCCCCCCCACACACACACACACACACACACACACACACACAGGGAAATGTCAGACACAGTTTCCCCCGAAGTATGCCACAGACAGACACAGTTTGGAGCCAACCCACACACAGCGCTTACGGAGATAGATATAATACAACTACCTAGCACTTACTGTGTACCTTAATAGACTACACAGTATTTACACAGCCCCCCACCCCCTTCTACAACCCCCTGGTACCGCACAGGATAGCTGGAGTTGCTTGGAGGGACAGCTCTCCCTGTCAGCGCCTCTGTGCAGGATCTGCAGGCAGGAAAATTGCGCTGAGCGCTGCTGGGTCCGCTCTGAGAAGCTCCGCACCCTGAATATGGCTCTGCTTCCTTCTCTTCATTTCTTTATACTGGCCTGAGGATTTCTGCTGGCAGTGAAACAGAGGTCCCTGACAGACTTGCTGACCAGTGTAGGGCATCGGCGCTGGCTCAGGGCGCCCCTCACAGTGCCGCACTATGTACCGCTGAGCCTCCGGAGCGCAGTTAATACTGCGCTCCCACCCTGTTGCCTCCATCTTCACACCGGCTCCCTGCTTGCTGAGGGGGCCGGTGACTCACTCGCCACCGGAATCTTCTGGCTCTGTTAGGGGGTGGCGGCATGCTGCGGGAGTAAGCGTTCGCCTGGGGCAGCTAACGATCATCACCCTCAGGAGCTAATGTCCTGTCAGCGGAGATAGTGGCTCAAAGCCCCTCAGGCGGACACTACTCCCCCCCCCCCCCCCCCCCTAAGTCCCACGAAGCAGGGAGACTGTTGCCAGCAGCCTCCCTGTGCCTGACTTAACTCTTAGAAAAATAATAAAACTAAAGAAGCTCTAGGAGCTCCCCTCCGGACACATTTTCTAAACTGAGTCTGGTAGGAGGGGCATAGAGGGAGGAGCCAGTCCACACTCTCAAACTCTTAAAAGTGCCAGTGGCTCCAAGTGGACCCGTCTATACCCCATGGTACTAATGTGGACCCCAGTATCCTCTAGGACGCAAGAGAAAACTGCCTATTATTAAAAAGGGCAGTGCATTTTGTACAGCTCTTCCTCAAACAAACACTCCATTGTACATGAAGCCAAGAGCTGGTTTCTACTGAGCCTCCTGGGGTTAGAGAACTCTATAGAGCTCTGTTGAAAAAGCTCTGTATGACCTATGATACAAACATTTATAAAATAAGCTTAATTCAAAACGTACCCTCTCTCGACTTCAGGTAACAGAAGAAATGTCAGTCATAATGATATGGGCAGTACGGATGGTGTAATGGTTAGCATTACTGCTTCACAGCACTGAGGTCATGGGTTCGATTCTCACCATGGCCCTAACTGTGCGGAGTTTGTATATTCTCCCCGTACTTGCGTGGGTTTCCTCCGGGTACTCCGGTTTCCTCCCACAATCCCAAAAATATACTGGCAGGTTAATTGGCTACCAATTAACCCTAGCGTGAATGTGTCTGTGTGTACATGTGATAGGGAATATAGATTGTAAGCTCCACTGGGGCAGGGACTGATGTGAATGGCCAAATATTCTCTGTAAAGCGCTGCGGAATGTGTGTGCGCTATATAAATAACTGGTAATAAATAAATAAATAAAATAAATAAATAAATATGGTCACATGAAGTTTATACATAGTTCATAAATGTAAACATAACTGTAAGGAATATTCTAAAGCTGGGTACACACTGAGCGATATATCGGCCATTCCAGCAAACGGACAATATATAGCAAGGCGGTCGGTGGGTGTGGACATCTGATAGGTCTGTGAACAATGTTGTTCAGAAACATATAGTGTCAACTGTGCAGCACAACTGATGGCCAATATATCGGCTCATCTGGCTGTGACCGCCTCTACACTTGCTGCAGTGGCTGATGTTACAGCTGGGCGGGCAAATTCAAATGCCCGTGCAGCTGTGTGTTCTGACAGACACATATTGACTTTAAAAGCATATACTGGGTACACATGGTCACGATTTGACGGCGGACCTGGTGTCACGCTGACAGAGCAGCCAATTCAGGTAAGTATACACACTTATTTATCGGCTGTTCTATGTGTCTGTCAGAACACACAGCTGCACGGGCATTTGAATTTGAAAAATATACTGGCAGGTTAATTGGCTCCCAATTAACCCTAGCGTGAATGTGTCTGTGTGTACATGTGATAGGGAATATAGATTGTAAGCTCCACTGGGGCAGGGACTGATGTGAATGGCCAAATATTCTCAGCCGATAAATAAGTGTGTATACTTACCTGAATTGGCTGCTCTGTCAGCGTGACACCAGGTCCGCCGTCAAATCGTGACCATGTGTACCCAGTATATGCTTTTAAAGTCATACACTTTTCAACACTGTGGGAAGACACCTCTATGATCTTACCTCTGGAAGCTTCTGGAGCGAGAGATCATCCGGGAAATCTCCATTGGCAAAATGTATCTCAACTGTCGATTTTCGCAGAGTAGTTTCCAATCTGTCAAATTCTACAACAAAGAGTTGATTTGGCTTTTTTCCTTCAGGTCCCTGTTGTGAATTTTGGTATATGTGGAAAAGCATTGCATAGATCACTTTGCGAATAGGCTGTGTAATGAAATGAGCAGATGGCCTCTTTAAGTCTTCAACTTGAACATGAAGAAACACTCTCCTCAACACCAGGGCATCACTTAGAAACGGAGACAGCTCCCCTCTCGCTAAAGCATGCTGCACCCAATCTGGCAGGTTCAGCTCAGCTGCTGTTGGAGAGACATATTTACCCGTCTGAAAATACTGCTCGAGGTTCTCAATGTCCTGAAGGTTGTACTCTTCCATAGCCGAGTACAGGAGCTGTCTGACAGAGTCACGGTCCTTTAGCCGAAGATGTTTCATCACAATGTCCATTGCTTCTTCCACAGATTCAAATCTAGACAACCAATTCAATAGTCCACGAATTCGTGTGTGTTTCCGTCCACTGTGCCCACTGTTTCCTACTGGCAAGTGTACATTACTGAAGAAGGTCTCCAGTGCTGGCAGACTGATGTAGTCATTTCCCGTCAGAACGGCAAAGAGAGGCAGCAAGGATATATTCAAGTTATTGAAAAATTTACAAAATCTCTGAACCGAAAAACTCCGAGCTGGGATATAACACTCTTCGTTTCCACTAGTGACAATATTTTTCCACTGAAAGGAATTCTGAGGACAATAACCAGCCTTCACATCAAAGATACAGAAATCGCTGTCAAAGGTAAGTACTGGGCAATTCCACAGATTGGCTAATGCCACTATTTCTCGATCAGCCTCTGAAAAACACTGAACAAAGGGCACCTGCAGCTTTCGCAAGACCTGGATGTAGACGTCTCTAACCAGGAGAGGAAGCACACTACCACCTCTTCCATTCCAAAGGCTTTCCACTGCTTTGATTTTTTCCCTAAAGCGTTGCTTTTGGGTTTCTATTTTTTTATCCGACATGTCACAGCCACCATCAAGCACAACATAGGCTTGTATATGGCACTTGGACAAGCTTTCAAAGAATTTATTCAAGATATCAGTGAATGCGTCATAGTCCCCACCGTGTAAAAGATCCAAGCCAGAGTCGAAGTACAATTTGTGATACAGATTGTTACCGTCAATTATTATTTTTGTGTTTTTCATCGGCAAATCATGGAAGAAATTACCATTATCGCCCACAAAGCTCATTAATCCTTGAATTCCCATCTTGAGAACAGAAGCTGGAAGGTCTACAACACAGAACAATGAAAAACATTATCTCAACAAGTACATTTTTTTAAACCAGTACAAATCACTGATGACGTCAACGCCTACTATGTTTATTGTTTAAAATGAATTTGCAGTAACAGATTACAGGTTCCGTGTACAGGTAATCCTGACCAGCAGCATGCTTAACAGTCCATCATGCTACTTACAACTAAATATGCTAGGTCTAAAATAAATAGGTATACACGTGACAACTTTAGGTGCAAAGTTTCAATTTTTTGAAGAACTACTTAATTCTCTCTTGATTAGATACATTTCCCTTTCTATCCAAATGGTTTCCATGGAAATAATGTAAACTGCAGGTTTATGTGCCCCGTTCCTCGCCACTATCTTAGGTTGTAAAGCACCTAGTGCCATTGGCACTGGGGTATGATTCAGAGTTGCACCTGTGGTCATATTGCGTTCCCCCAGTGGGATCAGTACGAGTTCCTGTCGGTCGGGATCACGGTAGTCAGGAGACAGACGCTGGGATCCCGGCGGCAAGAGCACTGTGTCCCCTCGCGGGCTCGCTTAACTTGCCAAGCTTCGAGCTCCACAGGTTTCTATTACCGCCCCAGGTGGTGGCGTAGACCGGGTGGTTTGCTATTAGGCCCACAAAGTTCTACTTATGCCCCTGCATGAAGGCACTCACCACGTAATGTAGCTGCGTCCTCAGGAATCAGGTAGTGACTTATCACACTGACAACCCCATAGAAGAGAGTAGAGTAACTAATCCACGGGTGATGTATAATGGAAACTGGATGCTGCTGACACAGCTACAGAGACACGCCATCCTGTACAGCAGCCTCTAACAACAGGGAACATGCGGGCACACGCAACACAGCGCCCTGGCAGCTGCCACTGACACCCGCACCTAACGCTCGACACAAGCGTAAGAGTGGCTCCTTTCTACGGGGAAAAGTGCAGCGCTGACTCCCTGAGTCCACATGGGTAACAACAACAACATCCATAGCAGAACCAACCATAGCAGGACGTAGACAGCGGAGCGGGCGCAGTCTGATGACGTCATTGTGAAGGACGTCTATCATCTGCTTGGGCAGAAAGCTGCTGACTGTGACGTAAGGTTTCCATGGATACTGAGGTGTAAACATAGTGCGGCTCTGGGGTCTGTGACAGCAGTGACTGACTCCGTGCTCGTACCGCCATCGTGCCATTCCCAGGGGAGACACCGAGGTAATACCTAGCACTATATACTGTATATCGCTATAATAGGACAGAGAAGTACTAGAATAGCAGGACGCATACTGTATGTGACATAACGCTTGGATTTGTGCTGCGGGGCTAGCTGCCAGTGCTGACAGATGCTTTTTTCAGTCATATTCCTAAAAAGGACAAATGTGTAGTATTAGTTCTGTCTTGTTTGGGTAGCCAGTGTAGTGTGTTTATATATCTGTAATTTTATTATTAGGTTATTTATTTTACACATTTATTCCACAGCACTTTACAGAGTATAGCAGTGCAAACAAGCAATGCATAGGGCAGGCATTCCCTAGCTCTGTCCTCAAGGCACACTAACAGTGCAGGTTTTAGTGATATCCAGGCTTCCGCACAGATGGTTAAATCAAAATAACTGAGGTACTAATAAAGTCACCTGTGTTCAAGCCTGGATATCACTAAAACCAGGACTGTTAGTGTGCCTTGAGGACCGTGGTTGGGAAACACTGGCATACAGAGTAAACAGTTTAGGACACAGGTTCTCAAACTCGGTCCTCAGGACCCCACACAGTGCATGTTTTGCAGGTCTCCTCACAGAATCACAAGTGAAATAATTAGCTCCACCTGTGGACCTTTTAAAATGTGTCTGTGAGTAATTAATACACCTGTGCACTTGCTGGGTTACCTGCAAAACATGCACTGTGTGGGGTCCTGAGGACCGAGTTTGAGAACCCCTGGTTTAGGACATCATTGTATTGTTTGTAAGTGTATGCAATTGCCATGTAGTAGATTGAATACTTTCATAATATCTGTTTGTAGGGTAGGGTCAAGATATTCAGTGTTTCTCGCAAAACTACAACTCATGCTGAATGAGGCCCTGTATCCGGGACTATAGACCTTCTATCAAAATAATTAAATTCTAGCAGATAAGACTGAACTTAAGATAGTGAAGGGGCTGGTGAACAGGTCCACTTCCTAAGGAGGACTTTCTTTGCCGCAGTTAGGACAATAGTAAGAAAAGGAAATCAGAACTAGGTCGGCCTGGGAGGAGAGGAACTCAATTGCAAAAGAGCAGAGCCGTAACTAGACAATTCTCTTACGTCCTAGAGGATGCTGGGGACTCCGTAAGGACCATGGGGTATAGACGGGCTCCGCAGGAGGCATGGGCACCTAAAAGAACTTTCTAGTATGGTGTGCACTGGTTCCTCCCTCTATGCCCCTCCTCCAGACCTCAGTTAGATCTTGTGCCCAGAGGAGATAGGGTGCATTACAGGAGCTCTCCTGAGTTTTCTGTAAAAAGAATTTTGTTAGGTTTTTTATTTTCAGGGAGCTCTGCTGGCAACAGACTCCCTGCATCGTGGGACTGAGGGGAGAGAAGCAGACCCACTTCTTAAGAGTTAAGGGCTCTGCTTCTTAGGCTACTGGACACCATTAGCTCCAGAGGGAGTCGGAACACAGGTCTCACCCTGGGGTTCGTCCCGGAGCCGCGCCGCCATCCTCCTCACAGATGCCAGAAAAAAGAAGCCGGGTGAGTATGACAGATCATAAGAAGACGTCAGGCGGCAGAAGACTTCAGATCTTCATGAGGTAAGCGTGCAGCAGGTAGCTGCGCGCCATTGCTTCCACATTTACACACACACACATGGCACTGATGGGTGCGGGGGGGGCGCCCTGGGCAGCAATAAACCTCGTTTTTAGGCAAGAAGCATGTAGTTAGGCTGCGGGGCAGTAAACTACGAATCCCTGCCATTTTTTTTCAAAATCTCGAGCGGGACTGAAGCTCGCTGCGCGAGGGGGCGGAGCTTGATCCCTCAGCACTAACCAGCGCCATTTTCTCCACAGAGGCTGCAGAGAACGCTGGCTCCCCGGACTCTCCCCTGCTGAGCATCAGAGGGCTGAAAATAAGAGAGGGGGGCACATATTAAAGCGCAGTGAGTGGGGAATACTGTATACATTTATATGTAAAAGCGCTATCTGGGGTTTTTTCCCTGGGTCAGTTGGCGCTGGTGTGTGCTGGCATACTCTCTCTCTGTCTCTCCAAAGGGCCTTCTTTGGGGAATTGTCCCCTTATAGTTATATCCCAGTGTGTGTGTGGGGTGTCGGTACGTGTGTCGGCATGTCTGAAACGGAAGGCTTATCCAAAGAGGAGGTGGAACAGATGAGTGGTGTGTCTCAGTCGGCGGGGCCGACTCAGGATTGGATGAATATGTGGCATATGTTAAATGCTAGTGTAGCTTTACTGCATGAAAGACTGGACAAAGCAGAGTCCAGAGCGTCGGCAGGTAATCAATCTACAGATTGTGCCGACTCACAGGACCCATCGGGGTCTCAGAAACGTCCCTTCTCACAAATAAGGGACACAGATACCGACACGGACTCTGATTCCAGTGTCGACTATCATGAAGTAAGGTTGCACCCCAGGGTGACAAAAAGTATTCAGTGCATGATTATTGCAATAAAAGATGTTACATATCACTGATGAGCCCTCGGTGCCCGACACGAGGATACACATGTTTAAGGGAAAGAAACAGGTTATAAACTTTTTCCTCCTTCCCATGAAATTAATGAGTTATGTGAAAAAGCTTGGGAAACTCCAGATAAGAAACTGCAGATTCCCAAAAGGCTTCTTATGGCGTACCCTTTCCCTACACAGGACAGGGTACGTTGGGAATCCTCTCCCACAGTGGACAAAGCCTTAACTAGTGATGAGCGGGTTCGGTTCCTCGGAATCCAAACCCCCCCGAACTTCACCCATTTTACACGGGTCCGAGGCATACTCGGATACTCCAGTATTGCTCGGTTAACCCAAGTGCGCCCGAACGTCATCATCCCACTGTCGGATTCTCGCGAGATTCGGATTCTATATAAGGAGCCGCGCGTCGCCGCCATTTTTCACTCGTGCATTGGAAATGATAGTGAGAGGACGTGGCTGGCGTCCTCTCACTTTGTTTCAGAACTTTCAGGGGGCTGCAAATATCTTTATTCTGGGGACCAGCAGTATTATAGGAGGAGTACAGAGCAGAGTTTTGCTGACCAGTGATCACCAGTATTATACGTTCTCTGCCGGAAAAACGCTCCATATCTGTGCTCAGTGTGCTGCATATATCTGTGCTCACACTGCTTTATTGTGGGGACTGGGGACCAGCAGTATTATATAGGAGGAGTACAGTGCAGAGTTTTGCTGACTAGTGACCACCAGTATTATACGTTCTCTGCCTGAAAAACGCTCCATATCTGTGCTCAGTGTGCTGCATATATCTGTGCTCACACTGCTTTATTGTGGGGACTGGGGACCAGCAGTATTATATAGGAGGAGTACAGTGCAGAGTTTTGCTGACAGTGACCACCAGTATTATACGTTCTCTGCCTGAAAAACGCTCCATATCTGTGCTGCATTGTAGTATATAGTAGGAGTACAGTGCATAATTTTGCTGACCACCAGTATATAATATATAGGAGTACGGTACAGAAGGCCACTGCTCTACCTACCTCTTTGTCGTCAAGTATACTATCCATCCATACCTGTGGTGCATTTCAGTTTTGCACAGTTTGCTGAACACCAGTATAACTATATATATATATATATATAGCAGTACGGTACAGTAGTCCACTGCTCTACCCACCTCTGTGTCGTCAAGTATACTATCCATCCATACCTGTGGTGCATTTCAGTTTTGCACAGTTTGCTGACCACCAGTATATACTATATAGCAGTATGGTACAGAAGGCCACTGCTCTACCTACCTCTGTGTCGTCAAGTATACTATCCATACATACCTGTGGTGCATTTCAGTTGTGCGCAGTATATATAGTAGTAGGCCATTGCTATTGATATTTCTCTGACGTCCTAAGTGGATGCTGGGGACTCCGTCAGGACCATGGGGATTAGCGGCTCCGCAGGAGACAGGGCACAAAAGTAAAAGCTTTAGGATCAGGTGGTGTGCACTGGCTCCTCCCCCTATGACCCTCCTCCAAGCCTCAGTTAGATTTTTGTGCCCGGCCGAGAAGGGTGCAATCTAGGTGGCTCTCCTAAAGAGCTGCTTAGAGTAAAAGTTTGTTAGGTTTTTTATTTTCAGTGAGTCCTGCTGGCAACAGGCTCACTGCTACGAGGGACTTAGGGGAGAGAAGTGAACTCACCTGCGTGCAGGATGGATTGGCTTCTTAGGCTACTGGACACCATTAGCTCCAGAGGGAGTCGGAACACAGTGTCACGAACCGGTCTCTTATCTCTGCGGGTTCTGGGGTTCATCCGTTGCCAGTGCGGTTGCTCGCGGTGCTGTGCGCCCGTGTGGGGACACGGCGTGATCAATGGCACAGGTAATGCAGAGTCTGGGAACTGTGAGTGCGGGGACCAAATGGCCTAAGGCACTGCGGTGTGTCTGCTGTATAGGAGGTGGCCATGTTGGAGACCAAATAGCTAATACAGAGCACTTGTGAAAACACCTGTGGGCAGGTGTAAGCCAATCCCGTGCTTGTGCTGCCTTTAAGTAGGCTGGGATTATGTTACTCTGGGCCAGTGCTTTGTTGTATCAAAGCTGTGCTCTAGCTCTGAGCTCTCTCCGTGCATTCCTGTGTGATTCCCGTGGTCCAGATATCGCCTCCGTTCCCAGAGGTCCGTCTGCAGCCTTCACTGCTGAAAGATCCACCGGCTCTCTGCTGTGCTGTCAGTTAATTGCACTCCTATTGGAAATAGTTGGATTCCCAGTGTCCTGCATGAGGTTACCTTGTCAGTCTGCCTATCATTCAAAGTCTGGAGGATTCTGTTTCTCTCAGCTGTTCGTTTGTTCAACTCTGCATTTAACCCATTCATCACCTTGTCTTCTACTACAGTTTCACAGTGATCTCCGGAACCCGCAAGTAACCCAATTCAGTACTTTTATTTGCTATGTTGTCATTACAAGGATAATTCATCACAGTCTCTCAGTTAACTCTCAAAGCTCCATTGCCAATTCTTACAGTTAATTCTCCATGTCTGCATTAACCAGTTAAATACAATCTGCAGTTCAGCATCAAAGCTTGTTTATATTTGCTATGTTGTCATAACAAGGATAATTCTTCAGTCTCTCAGTTAACTCTCAAAACTCCATTGCAAATCCTTACAGTTATCTCTTCATGTCTGCATTATCCAGTTAATAACATTCTGCAGTTCAGCATCAAAGCTTGTTTATATTTGCTATGTTGTCATAACAAGGATAATTCTTCACAGTCTCTCAGTTAACTCTCAAAACTCCATTGCAAATCCTTACAGTTATCTCTTCATGTCTGCATTATCCAGTTAATCATATTCTGCAGTTCAGCATCAAAGCTCGTTTATATTTGGACAATCCAACATTTATTCATCAGCTTGTTTTGCATATGTTTCCATGAACATTTCTTTTATGTATTTTTGAGTTTTCTCTTGCATATTATTCCTGCAATACTTCAGTATAATATGATGATTAACAATTTGTCAGTTAACTCTTTACTGAATTGTTATTTTGAATAAATATATGAATCGGAACTTTCTTCGTCCTCCCTGCTTTCTTCATAGCCCAGCACCTACACCTGTGGTTGGTCCCGGGTTAACGGATTCACAAAAACACCCGGGCCTGACAGTAAGCACTGGCCACATGGATCCGTCAAGTGACCAATTCGCAGGAGGCGGTGCTACGTCAGATATCCTTTCCCGTCTGGAAAACCAGGAGTCTATACAGACACAAATAGTGCAGTTTATGCAAACTATGGCAGACCGTTTAGAGACTCTTCATACGGCTATTAAAACGTTCCAAGTCCAGATTCCAACCCCAGATGTCCCAGTTACCACTACAGCTTCTCCTGTGACGCTGCCTACGTCCCGCTTGCAGTTACCCTCTCCGAGTAAGTTTGACGGAACTCCAAAACTTTGCAGAGGATTCCTGAATCAATGCGAGATCCAGTTTGAACTGATGTCTGCCAGTTTCCCATCAGCTCGTTCTAAGGTTGCATATATTATTGCCCTCCTCTCCGGTCAGGCTCTGGAGTGGGCATCACCATTATGGGAGAGAGGTGATCCTATCCTCTCTAATTACAAAGAGTTCGTATCTTCCTTCCGGAGAATCTTTGACGAACCAGGCAGGACCACCTCAGCATCCTTGGAGATTCTCCGTCTACGTCAAGATTTACGTCCTGTCAGTCAATATATTATTCAGTTTCGCACGTTGTCTTCAGAGTTAAACTGGAATGAGGAGGCCCTGATCGCCGCGTTTTGGAATGGACTTTCAGAAAGAATCAAGGATGATTTAACTATCCGGGATGTGCCAATTAAACTGGATGAATTGATTTCTCTCTGTAACAAACTTGATCTACGTTACAGGGAGCGATGTTTAGAGAAATCCAGGGCAGAGCGATCCAGTCCACGTGATCATCCTAGACCTCGACAAGATTCTTCATCACAGTCTCCAGTAATGACTGAAGAACCTATGCAGATTGGGCACTCTCGCCTCACAGAGGAGGAACGACTTCGTCGTCGACAGGGTAACCTCTGCATGTACTGTGGGTCCTCCGAACATTTAGTTAAATTCTGCAAACTCCGACCGGGAAACTCTCGCCTCCTAGCTTATTCAAGAGAGGTTAAGCTAGGAGTTACTTTAGAATCACGTTCTGGGAAAGAGCCAACCTTGTCTATTCAATTAGAAGTTCCAAGTTCTACAGTGAAAGTTTCAGCCCTCCTAGATTCCGGGGCAGCCAAGAACTTCATCTCCTCAGCCTTTGTCATACGGTCTAAAGTTCAAACCATGCCCCTGGAAGCAGCAGTTGCTGTTACAGCAGTGGATGGAAGTCGAATTCCAGATGGTATAATTACTCATCGAACCGTATGTCTCAAGATGAAAGTTGGTGAGCTCCATTCCGAATACCTCTCCTTCTACGTGATTCCCAAAGCCTCTCAAGATGTGATACTTGGTTTACCTTGGCTGCAGAAACATAATCCTCAACTTAATTGGCAAACCATGGAAGTCCTTTCATGGGGTAAATCTTGTACCAAGGACTGTGTAGCTACAATTGTACCTCTTCGGTCAATTAGCCTTTCCGATCTACCTCCGGTGTATTAATCCCTTGCGGATGTTTCCAGTAAGCAAGCAGCAGACTCTCTACCTCCTCATCGTGAATGGGACTGCCCAGTCGTCCTGGTTCCGGGCAAGACCCCTCCTAGGGGACAAATTCATCCGCTATCCATCCCAGAGACGCGAGCTATCCGGGATTGGTCCACTCCTACAACTCTCAAGGGGATTCAGCGATTTCTTGGCTTTGCTAATTTCTATAGGAGATTCATTAAGAATTATTCTACGTTAGCTGCTCCTATCACAGCCCTAACTCGCAAGGGAGCAAATCCTACGAACTGGTCTTCTGAAGCAATCAAAGCCTTCTCTGATTTAAGGCAAGCCTTTGTGTCAGCCCCCATTCTTCGACAGCCTGATTTGAATCGTCCCTTTCTACTAGAGGTGCATGCATCTACAGAAGCAGTAGGAGCTGTGTTGTCACAAGTCTTTGAAGATAAAAAGGTCCATCCCTGCGGATATTTCTCCCGTAAGTTCCTCCCGGCAGAGCGTAATTATGCAATCGGTGAGCAAGAGTTACTTGCCATCAAGTTGGCATTTGAGGAGTGGAGATACCTTCTAGAAGGAGCACAACATCGCATTACAGTTTATACTGATCATAAGAATCTTCTGTATCTGCAGTCAGCTCAATGTTTGAATCCACGACAAGCTCGATGGGCGCTTTTCTTCTCACGATTTGATTTCAAACTCACCTATCGTCCAGGGTCTCAGAACAAAAAGGCAGATGCTCTTTCCCGGTCCTTTGCTTCTTCTGAATTAAATGATGCTACCACGAATCAAGCCATTGTGAATCCTACGTCCTTCTTAATGACTCGAACCTCTCCAGTTCCTCCGCCTGGCAAGACCTTTGTCGCCACAAGTCTTCGAAAACGGCTGCTTACCTGGGCTCACTCCTCTTCCTTCATGGGTCATCCTGGGGTTCTAAAGACTCTCAAATTTATTCAACAGTCTTATTGGTGGCCACGTCTCAAAGCCGATGTCCAAGAGTTTATAGCAGCATGTCCTAAATGTGCCCAACATAAGAGTCCAAGAAGTTCTCCACCAGAGTTTCATCCATTGCCAGCCCTAGAGGTTCCAGCAGCAGATCAAGAGCTTCAACGTCTATCTAGCATCTGGAGTTGTGTACGTAAGTCCTTGGTCAAAACTTCCGCTCGTTATAAATCTTTTGCAGATAGAAAACGTAAAGCTGTACCGAGTTACAAAGTGGGAGACCAAGTTTGGATTTCTACGCGCAATCTCAAGTTCAAAGTTCCTTCTAAGAAATTTGCTCCCAAGTTTATTGGTCCATTTCCCATTGTTAAGGTACTCAACCCTGTGTCATACAAAGTCAAGTTGCCACCGTCTTTGAGAATTCCTAACGCCTTTCATACATCTTTACTGAAGCCTTTGATTCTCAATAAGTTCTGTACTACCCAGTCCAAATCTCCTAAAGTTCACTCTTTGCAGAATGAGGAATTTGAAGTTAAAGAGATTGTGGACTCACGTTCCCGATATGGACGTTTACAGTTTCTGGTCGACTGGAAGGGTTACGGTCCAGAGGAAAGATCCTGGGTTTTCTCTGAAGATGTTCATGCTCCAAGACTGGTACAGAAATACTTCTCCAAAAATCCTGATAAGGTTCAAAGGTGTTCGGAGACCACCCTTAGAGGAGGGGGTACTGTCACGAACCGGTCTCTTACCTCTGCGGGTTCTGGGGTTCATCCGTTGCCAGTGCGGTTGCTCGCGGTGCTGTGCGCCCGTGTGGGGACACGGCGTGATCAATGGCACAGGTAATGCAGAGTCTGGGAACTGTGAGTGCGGGGACCAAATGGCCTAAGGCACTGCGGTGTGTCTGCTGTATAGGAGGTGGCCATGTTGGAGACCAAATAGCTAATACAGAGCACTTGTGAAAACACCTGTGGGCAGGTGTAAGCCAATCCCGTGCTTGTGCTGCCTTTAAGTAGGCTGGGATTATGTTACTCTGGGCCAGTGCTTTGTTGTATCAAAGCTGTGCTCTAGCTCTGAGCTCTCTCCGTGCATTCCTGTGTGATTCCCGTGGTCCAGATATCGCCTCCGTTCCCAGAGGTCCGTCTGCAGCCTTCACTGCTGAAAGATCCACCGGCTCTCTGCTGTGCTGTCAGTTAATTGCACTCCTATTGGAAATAGTTGGATTCCCAGTGTCCTGCATGAGGTTACCTTGTCAGTCTGCCTATCATTCAAAGTCTGGAGGATTCTGTTTCTCTCAGCTGTTCGTTTGTTCAACTCTGCATTTAACCCATTCATCACCTTGTCTTCTACTACAGTTTCACAGTGATCTCCGGAACCCGCAAGTAACCCAATTCAGTACTTTTATTTGCTATGTTGTCATTACAAGGATAATTCATCACAGTCTCTCAGTTAACTCTCAAAGCTCCATTGCCAATTCTTACAGTTAATTCTCCATGTCTGCATTAACCAGTTAAACACAATCTGCAGTTCAGCATCAAAGCTTGTTTATATTTGCTATGTTGTCATAACAAGGATAATTCTTCAGTCTCTCAGTTAACTCTCAAAACTCCATTGCAAATCCTTACAGTTATCTCTTCATGTCTGCATTATCCAGTTAATAACATTCTGCAGTTCAGCATCAAAGCTTGTTTATATTTGCTATGTTGTCATAACAAGGATAATTCTTCACAGTCTCTCAGTTAACTCTCAAAACTCCATTGCAAATCCTTACAGTTATCTCTTCATGTCTGCATTATCCAGTTAATCATATTCTGCAGTTCAGCATCAAAGCTCGTTTATATTTGGACAATCCAACATTTATTCATCAGCTTGTTTTGCATATGTTTCCATGAACATTTCTTTTATGTATTTTTGAGTTTTCTCTTGCATATTATTCCTGCAATACTTCAGTATAATATGATGATTAACAACTTGTCAGTTAACTCTTTACTGAATTGTTATTTTGAATAAATATATGAATCGGAACTTTCTTCGTCCTCCCTGCTTTCTTCATAGCCCAGCACCTACACCTGTGGTTGGTCCCGGGTTAACGGATTCACAAAAACACCCGGGCCTGACACACAGGTCTCACCCTGGGGTTCGTCCCGGAGCCGCGCCGCCGACCCCCCTTGCAGATGCCGAAAAGTGAAGGTCCAGAAACGGCGGCAGAAGACTCTTCAGTCTTCATAAGGTAGCGCACAGCACTGCAGCTGTGCGCCATTGTTGTCAGCACACTTCATAGCAGCGGTCACTGAGGGTGCAGGGCGCTGGGGGGGGCGCCCTGGGCAGCAATGATAGTACCTTATTCTGGCTAAAAATACATCACATATAGCCCCTGGGGGCTATATGGATGTATTTAACCCCTGCCAGGTCTCAGAAAAATGGGAGAAGAAGCCCGCCGAAAAGGGGGCGGGGCCTATTCTCCTCAGCACACAGCGCCATTTTCCCTCACAGAAATGCTGGTGGGAAGGCTCCCAGGCTCTCCCCTGCACTGCACTACAGAAACAGGGTTAAAACAGAGAGGGGGGGCACTTATTTGGCGATATGTATATATATATATTAAAATGCTATAAGGGAAAAACACTTATATAAAGGTTGTCCCTGTATAATTATAGCGTTTTTGGTGTGTGCTGGCAAACTCTCCCTCTGTCTCCCCAAAGGGCTAGTGGGGTCCTGTCCTCTATCAGAGCATTCCTTGTGTGTGTGCTGTGTGTCGGTACGTGTGTGTCGACATGTATGAGGACGATGTTGGTGAGGAGGCGGAGCAATTGCCTGAAATGGTGATGTCACTCTCTAGGGAGTCGACACCGGAATGGATGGCTTATTTAAGGAATTACGTGATAATGTCAACACGCTGCAAGGTCGGTTGACGACATGAGACGGCCGGCAAACAAATTAGTACCTGTCCAGGCGTCTCAAACACCGTCAGGGGCTGTAAAACGCTCATTTACCTCAGTCGGTCGACACAGACACGGACACTGACTCCAGTGTCGACGGTGAAGAAACAAACGTATTTTCCTTTAGGGCCACACGTTACATGTTAAGGGCAATGAAGGAGGTGTTACATATTTCTGATACTACAAGTACCACAAGAAGGGTATTATGTGGGGTGTGAAAAAACTACCTGTAGTTTTTCCTGAATCAGATAAATTAAATGAAGTGTGTGATGATGCGTGGGTTTCCCCCGATAGAAAATTATTGGCGGTATACCCTTTCCCGCCAGAAGTTAGGGCGCGTTGGGAAACACCCTTTAGGGTGGATAAGGCGCTCACATGCTTATCAAAACAAGTGGCGGTACCGTCTCCAGATAGGGCCGCCCTCAAGGAGCCAGCTGAGAGGCTGGAAAATATCCTAAAAAGGTATATACACACATACTGGTGTTATACTGCGACCAGCGATCGCCTCAGCCTGGATGTGCAGCGCTGGGGTGGCTTGGTCGGATTCCCTGACTGAAAATATTGATACCCTTGACAGGGACAGTATTTTATTGACTATAGAGCATTTAAAGGATGCATTTCTATATATGCGAGATGCACAGAGGGATATTTGCACTCTGGCATCAAGAGTAAGTGCGATGTCCATATCTGCCAGAAGATGTTTATGGACACGACAGTGGTCAGGTGATGCAGATTCCAAACGGCACATGGAAGTATTGCCGTATAAAGGGGAGGAGTTATTTGGGGTCGGTCCATCGGACCTGGTGGCCTCGGCAACAGCTGGATAAATCCACCTTTTTTACCCCAAATCACATCTCAGCAGAAAAAGACACCGTCTTTTCAGCCTCAGTCCTTTCGTCCCCATAAGGGCAAGCGGGCAAAAGGCCAGTCATATCTGCCCAGGGATAGAGGAAAGGGAAGAAGACTGCAGCAGGCAGCCCATTCCCAGGAACAGAAGCCCTCCACAGCTTCTGCCAAGTTCTCAGCATGACGCTGGGGCCGTACAAGCGGACTCAAGTGCGGTGGGGGGTCGTCTCAAGAGTTTCAGCGCGTAGTGGGCTCACTCGCAAGTGGACCCCTGGATCCTACAACTAGTATCCCAGGGGTACAGACTGTAGATTCGAGACGTCTCCCCCTCGCAGGCTCCTGATGTCTGCTTTACCAACGTCTTCCTCCGACAGGGAGGCAGTATTGGAAACAATTCACAAGCTGTATTCCCAGCAGGTGATAATCAAAGTACCCCTCCTACAACAAGGAAAGGGGTATTATTCCACACTATATTGTGGTACTGAAGCCAGACGGCTCGGTGAGACCTATTCTAAATGGGAAATCTTTGAACACTTACATACAAAGGTTCAAATCAAGATGGAGTCACTCAGAGCAGTGATAGCGAACCAGGAAGAAGGGGACTATATGGTGTCCCTGGACATCAAGGATGCTTACCTCCATGTCCCAAATTGCCCTTCTCACCAAGGGTACCTCAGGTTCGTGGTACGGAACTGTCACTATCAGTTTCAGACGCTGCCGTTTGGATTGTCCACGGCACCCCGGGTCTTTACCAAAGTAATGGCCGAAATGATGATTCTTCTTCAAAGAAAAGGCGTCTTAATTATCCCTTACTTGGACGATCTCCTGATAAGGGCAAGGTCCAGAGAACAGTTGGAAGTCGGAGTAGCACTATCTCAAGTAGTTCTACGACAGCACGGGTGGATTCTAAATATCCAAAATCGCAGCCGTTTCCGACGACACGTCTGCTGTTCCTAGGGATGGTTCTGGACACAGTCCAGAAAAAGGTGTTTCTCCCGGAGGAGAAAGCCAGGGAGTTATCCGAGCTAGTCAGGAACCTCCTAAAACCAGGAAAAGTGTCAGTGCATCATTGCACAAGAGTCCTGGGAAAAATGGTGGCTTATTACGAAGCGATTCCATTCGGCAGATTCCACGCAAGAACTTTTCAGTGGGATCTGCTGGACAAATGGTCCGGATCGCATTTTCAGATGCATCAGCGGATAACCCTATCTCCAAGGACAAGGGTGTCTCTCCTGTGGTGGTTACAGAGTGCTCATCTTCTAGAGGGCCGCAGATTCGGCATTCAGGATTGGATGCTGGTGACCACGGAGGCCAGCCTGAGAGGCTGGGGAGCAGTCACACAGGGAAAAAATTTCCAGGGAGTGTGATCAAGTCTGGAGATTTTTCTCCACATAAATATACTGGAGCTAAGGGCAATTTACAATGCTCTAAGCTTAGCAAGACCTCTGCTTCAAGGTCAGCCGGTATTGATCCAGTGGGACAACATCACGGCAGTCGCCCACGTAAACAGACAGGGCGGCACAAGAAGCAGGAGGGCAATGGCAGAAACTGCAAAGATTTTTCGCTGGGCGGAAAATCATGTGATAGCACTGTCAGCAGTGTTCATTCCGGGAGTGGACAACTGGGAAGCAGACTTCCTCAGCAGGCACAACCTCCACCCGGGAGAGTGGGGACTTCATCGGGAAGTCTTCCACATGATTGTGAACCGTTGGAAAAGACCAAAGGTGGACATGATGGCGTCCCGCCTGAACAAAAAACTGGACAAGTACTGCGCCAGGTCAAAAGACCCTCAGGCAATAGCTGTGGATGTTCTGGTAACACCGTGGGTGTACCAGTCGGTGTATGTCTTCCCTCCTCTGCTTCTCATACCCAAGGTTTTGAGAATTATAAGACGTAGAGGAGTAAGAACTATACTCGTGGCTCCGGATTGGCCAAGACGGACTTGGTACCCGGAACTTCAAGAGATGCTCACAGAGGACTCATGGCCTCTGCCGCTAAGAAGGGACTTGCTTCAGCAAGTACCATGTCTGTTCCAAGACTTACCGCGGCTGCGTTTGACGGCATGGCGGTTGAACGCCGGATCCTAAGGGAAAAAGGCATTCCGGAAGAGGTCATTCCTACCCTGGTCAAAGCCAGGAAGGAGGTGACCGCACAACATTATCACCACATGTGGCGAAAATATGTTGCGTGGTGTGAGGCCAGGAAGGCCCCATGAAGAAATTTCAACTCGGTCGTTTCCTGCATTTCCTGCAAACAGGAGTGTCTATGGGCCTCAAATTGGGGTCCATTAAGGTTCAAATTTCGGCCCTGTCGATTTTCTTCCAGAAAGAATTGGCTTCAGTTCCTGAAGTCCAGAAGTTTGTCAAGGGAGTACTGCATATACAACCCCCTTTTGTGCCTCCAGTGGCACTGTGGGATCTCAACGTAGTTCTGGGATTCCTAAAATCACATTGGTTTAAACCGCTCAAATCTGTGGATTTGAAATATCTCACAGGGAAAATGACCATGCTGTTGGCCCTGGCCTCGGCCAGGCGAGGGTCAGAATTGGCGGCGTTTGTCTCAAAAAAGCCCATATCTGATTGTCCATTCGGACAGGGCAGAGCTGCGGACTCATCCCCGGTTTCTCCCTAAGGTGGTGTCAGTGTTTCACCCGAACCAGCTTATTGTGGTACCTGCGGCTACTAGGGACTTGGAGGACTCCAAGTTGCTAGATGTTGTCAGGGCCCTGAAAATATAGTTTCCAGGACGGCTGGAGTCAGGAAAACTGACTTGCTGTTATCCTGTATGCACCCAACAAACTGGGTGCTCTTGCTTCTAAGCAGACGATTGCTAGTTGGATGTGTAGTACAATTCAGCTTGCACATTCTGTGGCAGGCCTGCCACAGCCAAAATATGTAAATGCCCATTCCACAAGGAAGGTGGGCTCATCTTGGGCGGCTGCCCGAGGGGTCTCGGCTTTACAACTTTGCCGAGCTGATACTTGGTCAGGGGCACACCCTGACTGAGGAGGACCTGGAGTTCTCTCATTCGGTGCTGCAGAGTCATCCGCACTCTCCCGCCCGTTTGGGAGCTTTGGTATAATCCCCATGGTCCTGACGGAGTCCCCAGCATCCACTTAGGACGTCAGAGAAAATAAGAATTTACTTACCGATAATTCTATTTCTCGTAGTCCGTAGTGGATGCTGGGCGCCCATCCCAAGTGCGGATTGTCTGCAATACTTGTACATAGTTATTGTTACAAAAATCGGGTTATTATTGTTGTGAGCCATCTTTTCAGATGCTCCGCTGTTATCATGCTGTTAACTGGGTTCAGATCACAGGTTGTACAGTGTGATTGGTGTGGCTGGTATGAGTCTTACCCGGGATTCAAAATCCTTCCTTATTGTGTACGCTCGTCCGGGCACAGTATCCTAACTGAGGCTTGGAGGAGGGTCATAGGGGGAGGAGCCAGTGCACACCACCTGATCCTAAAGCTTTTACTTTTGTGCCCTGTCTCCTGCGGAGCCGCTAATCCCCATGGTCCTGACGGAGTCCCCAGCATCCACTACGGACTACGAGAAATAGAATTATCGGTAAGTACATTCTTATTATTTCTGGCATATAATTCCACACATTAAAAAATGGAGAACAAAAATGTGGAGGGTAAAATAGGGAAAGATCAAGATCCACTTCCACCTCGTGCTGAAGCTGCTGCCACTAGTCATGGCCGAGATGATGAAATGCCATCAACGTCGTCTGCCAAGGCCGATGCCCAATGTCATAGTAGAGAGCATGTAAAATCCAAAAAAATAAAGCTCAGTAAAATGACCCAAAAATCTAAATCAAAATCGTCTGAGGAGAAGCGTAAACTTGCCAATGTGCCATTTACGACACGGAGTGGCAAGGAACGGCTGAGGGCCTGGCCTATGTTCATGGCTAGTGGTTCAGCTTCACATGAGGATGGAAGCACTCATCCTCCTGCTAGAAAACTTAAAAGAGTTAAGATGGCAAAAGCACAGCAAAGAACTGTGCGTTCTTCTAAATCACAAATCCCCAAGGAGAGTCAAATTGTGTCGGTTGCGATGCCTGACCTTCCCAACACTGGACGGGAAGAGGTTGCGCCTTCCACCATTTGCACGCCCCCTGCAAGTGCTGGAAGGAGCACCCGCAGTCCAGTTCCTGATAGTCAAATTGAAGATGTCACTGTTGAAGTACACCAGGATGAGGATATGGGTGTTGCTGCCGCTGGGGAGGAAATTGACAAGGAGGATTCTGATGGTGAGGTGGTTTGTTTAAATCAGGCACCTCTTATTTTCTTTGCATCATGTGCTGTTTGGGGACTATTTGCCATCCTGCCTGACACTGCAGTGCCACTTCTAGATGGGCCAGGTGTTTGTGTCGGCCACTTGGGTCGCTTAGCTTAGTCATCCAGCGACCTCGGTGCAAATTTTAGGACTAAAAATAATATTGTGAGGTGTTCAGAATAGACTGAAAATGAGTGGAAATTATGGTTATTGAGGTTAATAATACTATGGGATCAAAATGACCCCCAAAGTCTATGATTTAAGCTGTTTTTGAGGGGTTTTTGTAAAAAAAACACCCGAATCCAAAACACACCCGAATTCGACAAAAATTTTTCAGGGAAGTTTTGCCAAAACGTGTCCGAATCCAAAACACGGCCGCGGAACCGAATCCAAAACCAAAACACAAAACCCGAAAAATGTCCGGTGCACATCACTAGCCTTAACACGCCTTTCCAAGAAGGTGGCACTACTGTCCCCTGACACAGCGGCCCTCAAGGACCCTGCGGACCGCAGGCAAGAGACTACACTAAAGTCTATCTTCACTCATACTGGTACTTTGCTTAGACCGGCAATTGCGTCAGCATGGGTATGTAGTGCAGTAGCAGCTTGGACAGATACACTGTCAGCTGACCTTGATACCCTAGATAGGGATACAATTTTGTTAACATTAGCTCATATTAAGGACGCAGTCTTATATATGAGGGACGCTCAAAGAGACATTGGTTTACTGGGTTCAAGAGCCAATGCTATGGCTATTTCGGCAAGAAGAGCCTTGTGGATCCGCCAATGGACGGGGGATGCAGACTCAAAAAGGCATATGGAGGTTTTACCTTACAAAGGTGATGTATTGTTTGGGGACGGCCTCACGGACCTGATCTCTACAGCTACCGCGGGTAAGTCGACCTTTTTACCTTTTGTTCCCCAACAGCAAAAGAAACCCCCACAATTTCAGATGCAGTCCTTTCGGTCGCATAGATCTAGAAGAGGTCGGGGCTCCTCTTTCCTCGCCAGAGGTAAGGGTAGAGGCAAGAGGACACCTGCTGCGGCTGGTTCCCAAGAGCAGAAGTCCTCCCAGGCATCCGCTAAGTCCACCGCATGACGCTGGTGCTCCCCTGCGGGAGTCCGCTCAGGTGGGGGCACGCCTTTGACTATTCAGCCTAGTCTGGGTTCAGTCAGACGTGGACCCTTGGATGATAGAAATAGTCTCCCAGGGCTACGAGCTGGAATTCGAAGAGGTGCCCCCACGCCGATTTTTCAAGTCGGTCTTACCAGCTTCTATTCCAGAGCGGGAAGTAGTGCTAGCTGCAATTCAAACGCTGTGTCAACAGCGAGTGATTATCAGGGTTCCTCTGAGCCAACAGGGAAAAGGGTATTATTCAACCATATTTGTGGTCCCGGTCAGGCCCATTTTAAACCTAAAATCCCTGAACCTGTACCTGAAAAGATTCAGATTCAAGATGGAATCGCTCCGAGCGATGATAGCCTGCCTGGAAGGGGGGGATTTTATGGTGTCACTGGACATAAAGGATGCTTACCTTCATGTCCCCATATATCCCTCTCATCAGGAGTACCTGAGATTCGCGGTACAGGATTGTCATTACCAGTTTCAGACGTTGCCGTTTGGGCTGTCCACGGCCCGAGGATTTTCACCAAGATAATGGCGGAAATTATGGTGATCCTGCGCAAGCGAGGACTCACAATTATCCCATACTTGGACGATCTCCTGATAAAAGCAAGATCAAGAGAGCAATTACTGGAGAACGTGGCACTCTCTCAGAGAGTGGTTCAGCAACATGGGTGGATTCTCAATCTACCAAAGTCACAGTTGGTTCCGACAACTCGACTAGCCTTCCTTGGCATGATACTGGACACGGAACAAAGGAAAGTTTTCCTCCCGTTGGAAAAAGTCCAGGACCTCCAGAACATGGTCCGAGAACTACTGAAGCCGAAAAGAGTGTCAGCTCATCAATGCACTCGGGTTCTGGGGAAAATGGTGGCCACTTACGAGGCCATTCCCTTCGGCAGGTTCCATGCAAGGACGTTTCAATGGGATCTTCTGGACAAATGGTTCGGGTCCCATCTACAATTACAACAAAAAATAACACTGTCCCCCAGGGCCAGGGTGTCTCTTCTATGGTGGCTGCAAAGTGCTCACCTTCTAGAGGGTCGCAGGTTCGGCATTCAGGACTGGATCCTGGTAACCACGGACGCAAGCCTCCGAGGATGGGGAGCAGTCACCCAAGGAAGAAATTTTCAGGGACTATGGTCAGACCAGGAGTCCTGTCTACACATCAACGTGTTGGAGCTAAGGGCCATGTACAACGGCCTTCGACAAGCGGAGATTCTTCTTCGCAACCTACCGGTTCTGATTCAATCAGACAATGTCACAGCAGTAGCTCATGTGAACCGCCAAGGCGGGACAAGAAGCAGAGTCGCGATGGCGGAAGCCACCAGGATTCTTCGCTGGGCGGAAAATCACGTAAGCGCTCTGTCAGCTGTCTTCATTCCGGGAGTGGACAACTGGGAAGCAGACTTCCTCAGCAGACACGATCTCCATCCAGGAGAGTGGGGACTTCATCAAGAAGTCTTTGCAGAGATAACGGATCTCTGGGGAGTTCCTCAAATAGACATGATGGCGTCACGCCTCAACAAGAAGCTTCGGAGGTATTGTGCCAGGTCCCGGGACCCTCAGGCAATAGCAGTAGATGCTTTGGTAACACCATGGGTATTCCAGACTGTCTACGTGTTTTCTCCTCTTTCTCTCATCACAAAAGTGTTGAGGATCATAAATCGAAAAAGAGTACAAACAATACTCATTGTTCCAGACTGGCCTCGAAGGGCCTGGTATTCAGATCTTCAGGAGATGCTCACGGAAGATCCCTGGCCTCTTCCTCTAAGGGAAGACCTGTTACAGCAGGAGCCCTGCATGTTCCAAGACTTACCGCGGTTACGTTTGATGGCATGGCGGTTGAACGCCGGATCCTAGCGGAGAAGGGTATTCCGGAGGAGGTCATACCTACTCTAATAAAGGCTAGGAAGGAGGTGACGGTAAAACATTATCACCGTATCTGGCGGAAATATGTCTCTTGGTGTGAAACCAAGAATGCTCCTACGGAAGATTTCCATCTGGGTCGTTTTCTCCACTTCCTACAGACAGGAGTGGATATGGGCCTAAAGTTAGGCTCTGTTAAAGTACAGATTTCGGCCTTGTCAATATTCTTTCAGAAGGAATTGGCTTCTCTCCCAGAAGTCCAGACGTTTGTAAAAGGAGTACTACACATCCAGCCTCCTTTTGCGCCCCCGGTGGCACTATGGGACCTGAACGTGGTGTTGCAGTTCCTTAAATCACACTGGTCTGAACACCTTAAAACGGTGGAGTTGAAATTTCTCACCTGGAAGGTGGTCATGTTGTTAGCCTTGGCATCTGCGAGGCGTGTGTCAGAATTGGCGGCCTTGTCTTACAAGAGCCCTTATTTGATTTTTCACGTAGATAGAGCGGAATTGAGGACTCGTCCTCAATTTTTACCCAAGGTGGTGTCTTCATTTCATATGAACCAACCTATTGTGGTGCCTGTGGCTACGAGTGACTTGGAGGATTCCATGTCCCTGGATGTAGTGAGGGCCTTAAAAATTTATGTAGCCAGGACGGCTAGAATTAGGAAAACAGATGCATTGTTTGTCCTGTATGCTGCCAACAAGATTGGCGCGCCTGCTTCGAAGCAGACTTTTGCTCGCTGGATCTGTAACACGATTCAGCAGGCTTATGTTACGGTTGGATTGCCGTTACCGCATTCAGTAAAGGCCCATTCCACTAGGCAGGTGGGCTCTTCTTGGGCGGCTGCCCGGGGCATCTCGGCATTACAGCTTTGCCGAGCAGCGACTTGGTCGGGGTCAAACACTTTTGCTAAATTCTACAAGTTTGATACCCTGGCTGATGAGGACCTAGCATTTGCTCAGTCGGTGCTGCAGAGTCATCCGCACTCTCCCGCCCGATTGGGAGCTTTGGTATAAACACCATGGTCCTTACGGAGTCCCCAGCTTCCTCTAGGACGTAAGAGAAAATAAGATTTTAAACCTACCGGTAAATCTTTTTCTCCTAGTCCGTAGAGGATGCTGGGCGCCCGTCCCAGTGCAGAAAATCTGCAAGACTTGTATATAGTTATTGCTTACATAAGGGTAATGTTACAGTTAGACTCGGTCTTGGACCGGTACTGTTGTTTGTTCATACTGTTAACTGGTTATGTGTATTCCAGGTTATATGGTATGATTGGTGTGGGCTGGTATGTATCTTGCCCTTAGATTAACAAAATCCTTTCCTCGTGTTGTCCATCTCCTCTGGGCACAGTTCTCTAACTGAGGTCTGGAGGAGGGGCATAGAGGGAGGAGCCAGTGCACACCATACTAGAAAGTTCTTTTAGGTGCCCATGTCTCCTGCGGAGCCCGTCTATACCCCATGGTCCTTACGGAGTCCCCAGCATCCTCTACGACTAGGAGAAAAAGATTTACCGGTGGGTTTAAAATCTTATTTTTGGTGCCCTGTGCCAGAAAGAGAATTGGTGCCCCATATATAAAATAGCGATAGTGCATGCTGAAGGCGCGTGCCAAACATATAGGAGCGTGGCTTCATTGAGAAGGGGCGTGGCCATAGAATAGTACCAGTTAACATTACACTGCACAGTAGTGACAGTTATTCACATTACACCACACAGTTGTACTCCTTATGCACATTACATCACAGTAGAGCCCCTTATACGCATTATGCCATTGTAGAGCCCCTTATACACATTGCATCACAGTAGATCCCCTTATACACAATTATGCCAGGTAGCACCCCTTATATGCATTATGCCAAGTAGAGAACCCATATACGCATTATGCCAGGTGGAGGACCATTATACACATTATGCCAATACACATTATGTCAGGTAGAGGACCCTTATACGCATTATGCAAGGTAGAGCCCATTATACACATTGTGCCATGTAGAGACCCCTTATACGCATTATGCCTGGTAGAGACCCCTTATACGCATGATGCCAGGTAGAGGACCCATACGCATGATGCCAGGTAGAGGACCCATACGCATGATGCCAGGTAGAGGACCCATACGCATTATGCCAGGTAGAGGACCCTTATACGCATTATGCAAGGTAGAGCCCATTATACACATTGTGCCAGGTAGAGACCCCTCATACGCATTATGCCAGGTAGAGAACTCTTATACGCATTGTGCCATGTAGAGCCCCTTATATGCATTATGCCAGGTGGAGGACCCTTATACACATTATGCCAGGTAGAGGACCCTTATACGCATTATGCAAGGTAGAGCCCATTATACACATTGTGCCATGTAGAGACCCCTTATACACATTGTGCAAGGTTGAAACCCCTTATACGCATTATGCCAGGTAGAGACCCCTTATGCGCATTATGCCATGTAGAGGACCCATATGCATTATACCAGGTAGAGAACTCTTATACGCATTGTGCCAGGTAGAGCCCCTTATATGCATTATGCCAGGTGGAGGACCCTTATACACATTATGCCAGGTAGAGGACCCTTAGACGCATTATGCAAGGTAGAGACCATTATACACATTGTGCCATGTAGAGACCCCTTATACACATTGTGCCAGGTAGAGACCCCTTATATGCATTATGCCAGGTGGAGGACCCTTATACACATTATGCCAGGTAGAGACCATTATACACATTGTGCCAGGTAGAGACCCCTTTTACACATTATGCCAGGTAGAGACCCCTTTTACGCATTATGCCAGGTAGAGGACCCATACGCATTATGCCAAGTAGAGGACCCATACGCATTATGCCAGGTAGGGGACCCTTATACGCATTATGCAAGGTAGAGCCCATTATACACATTGTGCCAGGTAGAGATCCCTCATACGCATTATGCCAGGTAGAGAACTCTTATACGCATTGTGCCAGGTAGAGCCCCTTATATGCATTGTGCCAGGTAGAGCCCCTTATATGCATTATGCCAGGTAGAGACCCATTATATGCATTATGCAAGGAAGAGGTCCTTATAGATGTACTGTGTGTGTGTGTGCGGTGTGTGTGTGTGTGTGTGTGTGTGTGTGTGTGTCACTTACAGCTTCATAGACAGCAGCGGTACAATGCACGACGACCTGCTCCAGGATCCACCTTTCGCCCCCCACTGCAGCTCCAGGACCTGACACTTCCACTTCCCTCACTGCGGACCACACGGGGATGACATGCGATCTACCCAGCACTGCCTCTGTAATATACAGAGCGGCCAGCGCTGCAGCTGACATCGGCAATGCACACACTTCCGGCCAAACGAGCAAGTTCAGACGGTGCACCCGCACGAAAACTGCGCACTGTCTGCACACCCATAGTTACAGCCCTGCAAAAGAGCAGGGAAATTATGTGGAATGATAGACATAGTTACAGCATTGATAAACACCAGAATTGGTGTTTCTTTCTTGCAATCCTAGAAACAATGGTGGAAGTTTGCCCCAGTCTGGTTACAGTTCAAACAAATTCCTGACTCACTGTGCGGAAGAAATACATGCCCAATTAACAATATGGATTTATGTAATGTAGAACTTAATACATATTTTAGAGTATTGGGGTAACATAATTTGAATTTTCTCTGACGTCCTAGTGGATGCTGGGGACTCCGTCAGGACCATGGGGAATAGCGGCTCCGCAGGAGACAGGGCACAAAATTTAAAAGTTTGACCACTAGGTGGTGTGTACTGGCTCCTCCCCCTATGACCCTCCTCCAAGCCTCAGTTAGGTTTTTGTGCCCGTCCGAGCAGGGTGCAATCTAGGTGGCTCTCATAAAGAGCTGCTTAGAGTAAAAGTTTTGATAGTTTTATTATTTTCAGTGAGTCCTGCTGGCAACAGGCTCACTGCAACGAGGGACCTAGGGGAGAAGAAGTGAACTCACCTGCGTGCAGGATGGATTGGCTTCTTAGGCTACTGGACACTAGCTCCAGAGGGACGATCACAGGTACAGCCTGGATGGGTCACCGGAGCCGCGCCGCCGACCCCCTTGCAGATGCCGAAGTAAGAAGAGGTCCAGAAACCGGCGGCTGAAGGCTTTTCAGTCTTCATGAGGTAGCGCACAGCACTGCAGCTGTGCGCCATTGCGCTCAGGCACACTTCACACCGGCGGTCACTGAGGGTGCAGGGCGCTGGGGGGGGCGCCCTGGGCAGCAATGTTAATACCTTTCTGGCTAAAAAGAATACATCACATATAGTCCATGAGGCTATATGGATGTATTTCACCCCTGCCAGGTCTCAGAAAAACCGGGAGAAGAGCCCGCCGGAATAGGGGGCGGGGCCTATCTCCTCAGCACACAGCGCCATTTTCCTACACAGCTCCGCTGCTAGGAAGGCTCCCAGGCTCTCCCCTGCACTGCACTACAGAAACAGGGTAAAAAACAGAGAGGGGGGGCATTTTTTGGCGATATTATATATATTTAAGCAGCTATAAGGAAACAACACTTATATAAGGTTGTTCCTATATAATTATAGCGCTTTGGTGTGTGCTGGCAAACTCTCCCTCTGTCTCCCCAAAGGGCTAGTGGGGTCCTGTCTTCTATCAGAGCATTCCCTGTGTGTCTGCTGTGTGTCGGTACGTGTGTGTCGACATGTATGAGGACGATGTTGGTGTGGAGGCGGAGCAATTGCCGGTAATGGTGATGTCACCCCCTAGGGAGTCGACACCGGAATGGATGGCTTTGTTTATGGAATTACGTGATAATGTCAGCACGCTGCAAAAGTCGGTTGACGACATGAGACGACCGGCAAACCAGTTAGTACCTGTACAGGCGTCTCAAACACCGTCAGGGGCTGTAAAACGCCCTTTGCCTCAGTCGGTCGACACAGACCCAGACACGGACACCGAATCTAGTGTCGACGGTGAAGAAACGAACGTATTTTCCAGTAGGGCCACACGTTATATGATCACGGCAATGAAGGAGGCTTTGCATATCTCTGATACTGCAAGTACCACAAAAAGGGGTATTATGTGGGGTCTGAAAAAACTACCTGTAGTTTTTCCTGAATCAGAGGAATTGAATGACGTGTGTGATGAAGCGTGGGTTACCCCTGATAAAAAACTGCTAATTTCAAAGAAGTTATTGGCGTTATACCCTTTCCCGCCAGAGGTTAGGGCGCGCTGGGAAACACCCCCTAGGGTGGACAAGGCGCTCACACGTTTATCCAAACAAGTGGCGTTACCGTCTCCTGATACGGCCGCCCTCAAGGATCCAGCTGATAGGAGGCTGGAAAATACTCTAAAAAGTATATACACACATACTGGTGTTATACTGCGACCAGCAATCGCCTCAGCCTGGATGTGCAGTGCTGGGGTGGCTTGGTCGGATTCCCTGACTGAAAATATTGATACCCTGGATAGGGACAGTATTTTATTGACTATAGAGCAATTAAAGGATGCATTCCTTTATATGCGAGATGCACAGAGGGATATCTGCACTCTGGCATCAAGAGTAAGTGCGATGTCCATATCTGCCAGAAGAAGTCTATGGACACGACAGTGGTCAGGCGATGCGGATTCCAAACGGCATATGGAAGTATTGCCGTATAAAGGGGAGGAATTATTTGGGGTCGGTCTATCGGATTTGGTAGCCACGGCAACAGCCGGGAAGTCCACCTTTTTACCTCAAGTCCCCTCCCAGCAGAAAAAGACACAGTCTTTTCAGCCGCAGTCCTTTCGTTCCTATAAGAACAAGCGAGCAAAAGGACATTCATATTTGCCCCGAGGCAAAGGAAAGGGTAAGAGACTGCAGCAAGCAGCCCCTTCCCAGGAGCAGAAGTCCTCCCCGGCTTCTGCAAAGGCCTCAGCATGACGCTGGGACCTTACAAGCGGACTCAGGGGCGGTGGGGGGTCGCCTCAAGAATTTCAGCGCACAGTGGGCTCACTCGCAGGTGGACCCCTGGATCCTGCAGGTAGTATCTCAGGGTTACAGGTTGGAATTCGAGAAGTCTCCCCCTCGCCGGTTCCTAAAATCTGCTTTGCCAACGTCTCCCTCAGACAGGGCGACGGTATTGGAAGCCATTCACAAGCTGTATTCTCAGCAGGTGATAATCAAGGTACCCCTTCTACAACAGGGAAAGGGGTATTACTCTACGCTATTTGTGGTACCGAAGCCGGACGGCTCGGTAAGACCTATTCTAAATCTGAAATCTCTGAACCTGTACATACAAAAATTCAAGTTCAAGATGGAGTCACTCAGAGCAGTGATAGCGAATCTGGAAGAAGGGGATTTTATGGTGTCCTTGGACATCAAGGATGCTTACCTTCATGTCCCAATTTGCCCTTCACACCAAGGGTACCTCAGGTTCGTGGTACAAAACTGTCATTATCAGTTTCAGACGCTGCCGTTTGGATTGTCCACGGCACCCAGGGTCTTTACCAAGGTAATGGCCGAAATGATGATCCTTCTTCGAAGAGAAGGCGTATTAATTATCCCTTACTTGGACGATCTCCTGATAAGGGCAAGATCCAGAGAACAGCTGGAGGTCGGAGTAGCACTAACTCAAGTAGTGCTCCAACAGCACGGGTGGATTCTGAATTTTCCAAAATCCCAACTGATCCCGACGACACGTCTGCTGTTCCTTGGGATGATTCTGGACACTGTTCAGAAAAAGGTATTTCTTCCGGAGGAGAAAGCCAGGGAGTTATCCGAACTCGTCAGGAACCTCCTAAAACCAGGGACAGTGTCTGTGCATCAATGCACAAGAGTCCTGGGAAAAATGGTGGCTTCTTACGAAGCGATTCCATTCGGCAGATTCCATGCACGAATTTTTCAGTGGGATCTGCTAGACAAATGGTCCGGATCGCACTTGCAGATGCATCAGCGGATAAAATTGTCGACAAGGACAAGGGTCTCTCTGCTATGGTGGTTGCAGAGTGCTCATCTGTTAGAGGGCCGCAGATTCGGCATACAGAACTGGGTCCTAGTGACCACGGATGCCAGCCTGAGAGGCTGGGGAGCGGTCACACAAGGAAGAAACTTCCAGGGCGTGTGGTCAAGCCTGGAAACGTCTCTTCACATAAATATACTGGAACTAAGAGCAATCTACAATGCTCTAAGCCTGGCAAAACCCTCTGCTTCAGGGTCAGCCGGTGTTGATCCAGTCGGACAACATCACGGCAGTCGCCCACGTAAACAGACAGGGCGGCACAAGAAGCAGGAGGGCAATGGCAGAGGCTGCAAGGATTCTTCGCTGGGCGGAAAATCATGTGATAGCACTGTCAGCAGTGTTCATCCCGGGAGTGGACAACTGGGAAGCAGACTTCCTCAGCAGACACGATCTTCACCCGGGAGAGTGGGGACTTCATCCAGAAGTCTTCCACATGATTGTAGTCCATTGGGAAAGACCAATGGTGGACATGATGGCGTCCCGCCTCAACAAAAAACTGGACAGGTATTGCGCCAGGTCAAGAGACCCTCAGGCAATAGCTGTGGACGCTCTGGTAACACCATGGGTGTACCAGTCAGTGTATGTGTTTCCTCCTCTGCCTCTCATACCCAAGGTACTGAGAATTATACGGCAAAGGGGAGTAAGAACGATACTAGTGGCTCCGGACTGGCCAAGAAGGACTTGGTACCCGGAACTTCAGGAGATGCTCACGGAAGATCCGTGGCCTCTACCTCTAAGAAGGGATCTGCTTCAGCAGGGACCGTGTCTATTCCAAGACTTACCGCGGCTGCGTTTGACGGCATGGCGGTTGAACGCCGGATCCTAAGGGAAAAAGGCATTCCGGAAGAGGTCATCCCTACCCTGGTCAAAGCCAGGAAGGAGGTGACTGCACAACATTATCACCGCATTTGGAGAAAATATGTTGCATGGTGTGAGGCCAGGAAGGCCCCGACAGAGGAATTTCAACTGGGTCGATTCCTACATTTCCTGCAAACAGGATTATCTATGGGCCTCAAATTAGGGTCCATTAAGGTTCAAATTTCGGCCCTGTCGATTTTCTTCCAGAAAGAATTGGCTTCAGTTCCTGAAGTCCAGACTTTTGTAAAAGGAGTACTACATATACAGCCCCCGGTTGTGCCCCAGTGGCACCGTGGGATCTCAATGTAGTTTTGGATTTTCTCAAATCCCATTGGTTTGAGCCACTCAAATCGGTAGATTTGAAATATCTTACATGGAAAGTAACCATGCTACTGGCCCTGGCTTCAGCCAGGAGAGTGTCGGAATTGGCGGCTTTATCGTATAAAAGCCCATATCTGATTTTCCATTCGGACAGGGCAGAATTGAGGACGCGTCCTCATTTTCTGCCTAAGGTGGTATCAGCGTTTCACCTGAACCAGCCTATTGTGGTGCCTGCGGCTACTAGCGATTTGGAGGATTCCAAGTTGCTGGACGTTGTCAGTGCATTGAAAATATATATTTCAAGGACGGCTGGAGTCAGAAAATCTGACTCGCTGTTTATACTGTATGCACCCAACAAGCTGGGTGCTCCTGCGTCTAAGCAGACGATTGCTCGTTGGATTTGTAGCACAATTCAACTGGCACATTCTGTGGCAGGCCTGCCACAGCCTAAATCTGTCAATGCCCACTCCACAAGGAAGGTGGGCTCATCTTGGGCGGCTGCCCGAGGGGTCTCGGCATTACAACTCTGCCGAGCAGCTACGTGGTCAGGGGAGAACACGTTTGTAAAATTCTACAAATTTGATACCCTGTCTAAGGAGGACCTGGAGTTCTCTCATTCGGTGCTGCAGAGTCATCCGCACTCTCCCGCCCGTTTGGGAGCTTTGGTATAATCCCCATGGTCCTGACGGAGTCCCCAGCATCCACTAGGACGTCAGAGAAAATAAGAATTTACTCACCGGTAATTCTATTTCTCGTAGTCCGTAGTGGATGCTGGGCGCCCATCCCAAGTGCGGATTGTCTGCAATACTTGTACATAGTTATTGTTACAAAAAAATCGGGTTGTTTATTGTTGTGAGCCATCTTTTCAGAGGCTCCTACGTTATCATACTGTTAACTGGGTTCAGATCACAAGTTGTACGGTGTGATTGGTGTGGCTGGTATGAGTCTTACCCGGGATTCAAAATCCTTCCTTATTGTGTACGCTCGTCCGGGCACAGTATCCTAACTGAGGCTTGGAGGAGGGTCATAGGGGGAGGAGCCAGTACACACCACCTAGTGGTCAAACTTTTAAATTTTGTGCCCTGTCTCCTGCGGAGCCGCTATTCCCCATGGTCCTGACGGAGTCCCCAGCATCCACTACGGACTAGAAATAGAATTACCGGTGAGTAAATTCTTATTATTTCTAATGAATAAATATTTAACTGGATAATAGTGAAAGTGAATAAAGTAGTTTCAGTTTTCTGCCAGAAATGTGTATAGTGAGGCAGGGATGTGCTGCTGTCAGCGAGGCAGGGATGTGCTGCTGTCAGTGAGGCAGGGATGTGCTACTGTCAGTGAGGCAGGGTACTCTGCTGTCAGTGAGGCAGGGATGTGCTGCTGTCAGCGAGGCAGGGTACTCTGCTGTCAGTGAGGCAGGGATGTGCTGCTGTCAGTGAGGCAGGGTACTCTGCTGTCAGTGAGGCAGGTATGTGCTGCTGTCAGCGAGGCAGGGTACTCTGCTGTCAGTGAGGCAGGGATGTGCTGCTGTTAGTGAAGCAGGGATATGCTGTCAGTGAGGCAGGGATATGCCGCTGTTAGTGAGGCAGGGATGTGCTGCTGTTAGTGAGGCAGGGATGTGCTGCTGCCAGTGAGGCAGGGATGTGCTGTCAGTGAGGCAGGGATATGCTGCTGTTAGTGAGGCAGGGATGTGCTGCTGTTAGTGAGGCAGGGATGTGCTGCTGTCAGTGAGGCAGGGATGTGCTGCTGTTAGTGAGGCAGGGATGTGCTGCTGTTAGTGAGGCAGGGATGTGCTGCTGTCAGTGAGGCAGGGATGTGCTGCTGTTAGTGAGGCAGGGATGTGCTGCTGTCAGTAGGTGGGGATGCGCAAAGTGAGGATGGCTGGTATGCATAGTATGAGGATGCGCTGCTGTCAGTGAGGCATGGATGTGTTGCTGTCAGTGAGGCGGGGATGTGTTGCTGTCAGTGAGGCAGGGATGTGTTGCTGTCAGTGAGGCAGGGATGCGCTGCTGTCAGTGAGGCAGGTATGCGCTGCTGCCAGTGAGGCTGGGATGTACTGTTGTCATTGAGACGAGGATGCGCAAGGTGAGAATGTACTGCTGTCAGTGAGGCAGTAATGTGCTGCTGTCAGTGAGGCAGGTATGCACAAGGCGTGGATGCGCTGCTTTCAGTGAGGCAGTGATGTGCTGCTGTCAGTGAGGTGCGGATGCATGAGGCGAGGTTGTGCTTCTGTAAGTGAGGCTGTTAGTGAGGCAGGGATATGCTGCTGTCAGTGAGGCAGTGATATGTTGCTGTGTCAGTGATTTAGGGATCTGCTGCTGTCAGTGAGGCAGGGATATGCTGTTGTCAGTGTGGCAGTGATATGTTGCTGTGTCAGTGATTTAGGGATGTGCTGCTGTCAATGAGGCAAGGATGTGCTGCTGTCAGTAGGCGGGGATGTGCGAAGTGAGGATACGCTGCTGTTAGTAAGGCTGGTATGCATATTATGAGGATGCACTGCTGTCAGTGAGGCTGGGATGTACGGTTTAGTGTGGCCAATCCCGGGATTGGCGGGATCCAGGGATTTAGGCCAATAATAGGCCGGAATTTAATCCCGGGATACGAAGCTCCAATCTGCTGTCAGTGAGGTAGGGATGCGCTGCTGTCAGTGAGGCAGCAATGTGCTTTGGTCAGTAAGGCAGGGGTATGCTGCTGTCAGTGAGGCAGTGATATGTTGCTGTGTCAGTGATTTAGGGATGTGCTGCTGTCAGTGAGGCAGGGATGCTCTGCTGTCAGTGAGGTGGAGATTTGCTGCTGTCAGTGAGGCAGGGATGCACTGCTGTCAGTGAGGCAGGGATGCACTGCTGTCAGTGAGGCGCTGATTTGCTGCTGTCAGTGAGGCAGGGATGTGCGAGGTAAGGATGTGCTGCTGTCAGCGAGGCAGGTATGCATAGTACAAGGATGCGCTCTGTCAATGAGGCAAGGATGCGCTGCTGACAGTGTGGGGGAAAAACTGCAGTCAGTGAGGTAGTGATGTGCCAAGCAGGGATGCGCCCCTGTCAGTGAGGCAGGTATGCGCAATGAGAAGATGCACCACTGTCAGTGAGGTATGGATGCACCACTGTCAGTGCAACAAGGATGTGCTGCTGTCAGTGAGGCGAGAATGCGCTGTGCTGCTGTCAGTGAGGCAGGGATGCACCAAGCAGGGATGCGCCCCTGTCAGTGAGGCAGGTATGTGCAATGAGAAGATGCACCACTGTCAGTGAGGTATGGATGCACCACTGTCAGTGCAACAGGGATGTTCTGCTGTTAGTGAGGCGAGAATGCGCTGTGCTGCTGTCTGTGAGGCAGGGATGCATTTATGCTGCTGCCAGTGGGGCCGTGGATGTGCTTCAGTCAGTGTGTCAGTGCTGTGCTGCTGTTAGTGAGGCAATGCTGTGCTGCTGCAAGTATGGTGGGGATGCAGTGCTGTCAGTGGGGCAGTGATGCGCTGCTGTCAGTGAGGCAGGGATGCGCAAGGCGAGGATGCACTGTGGTCAGTGAGACAGTTATGCACAATGCGAAGATGTGCTGTTGTCAGTGAGGCAGTGATGCGCCCCTATCAGTGAGGCAGGGATGTGTTGCTGTCAGTGAGGCGGGGATGTGCTGCTGTCAGTGTGGTGGGGATGTGCTGCTGTCGGTGAGTCAGTGCCTATAGGCTACACACTGCATACCTGGCCGGCAGAGGGTTCCCCGGAATTGGCCACTGTGCACGTGCGGTTAGCCTGACCGCACATGCACAGAAACCTCAGCAATCGTCACAGCACATTGCAGGGACCGGCTCCTTTCCAAGCCACTGTACCTACGGGTTTTCATTGATATAAACAGAAAAATAAGTGTGTAACTTGTACTAGGTGCTCCCCTTATACAGAGCAATCATTCAGACTCAGTCAATTATGGCAATGAAATTCAGATTATCAGAGAATGTGGATTATATGCATTCCTTTAGTTGGTCTTTCCTTCAAGCATATCTTATCCACTCCAGGTCTTTTTCATAGGCAGAGATTACTTCTCACTGAGACCTCATCCAAGGCAATCATAGAAAACAAAAACGTGGGGGACTCTCGTGCAACACGTTTTAATAATTCACAACATTTAAAACAACATAAAAAGAAAACTTCCACCTCTTCCACATTTAAAAACATAAAATACAATTCATTAAAGCACATGCGGCATGGGTGTAGTCTCAATAATGGATCATAAGGTTTGCAATTACCGGATAGTTGGAGGACTGAACATGCCCTCAACTAAGTGTGTGATATAAAACTCCAGGCAGCCTCCCGGGAAATGGAGTTCTGGATGCCGGTAACTGTTACCCTGGATACAACAGAGACCCCCTTCTTTGCAGCACCAACGCGTTTCAAGCCTTCACACAGGAAGTGGGTTTTCATCAACTGCTGCAGCCTCCCAGCATCCGTCGAGATCAGGATGTGATTGGACAAACTAGGAATAAAAGGGAATAGGACTGTTTCAGAAATACATCTGCCTTGAGAAAGGGCTGGGAAGGCTTGAAACGCGTTGGCGCTGCATAGAAGGGGTCTCTGTTTTATCCAGGGTAACGGTTACCAGCATCCAGAACGCCATTTCCCGGGAGGCTGCCTGGAGTTTTATATCACACACTTGGTTGAGGGCATGTTCAGTCCTCCAACTATCCGGTAATTGCAAACCTTATGATCCATCATTGAGACTACACCCATGCCGCATGTGCTTTAATTAACTGTATTTCTCTTATGTCCTAGAGGATGCTTGGGTCCATTTTAGTACCATGGGGTATAGACGGTTCCGCAGGAGCCTTCGGCACTTTAAGACTTTTCAACAGTGTGAACTGGCTCCTCCCTCTATGCCCCTCCTCCAGACCTCAGTTTAGAAAATGTGCCCGGGAGACTGGCTGCACATCAGTGAAGCTCTACTGAGTTTTGCTGAAAAATACTTTGGTAGGTTTTTTATTTTACAGGAAAGCTGCTGGCAACAGCTTCCCTGCTTCATGGGACTTGGGGGGGGGGGGAGTAGGAACCAACTTCTCAGTTAGTTTAATGGCTCTGCTGACAGGACACCATTAGCTCCTGAAGGGTACTGAACACAGCCCTTGCCTGGCTGCTGCTCACTCCCACAGCACTGCCGCCACCCCCTAACAGAGCCAGAAGTCAGAAGGCTGGTGAGTGTTAACCGGAGACCTGCAGAGAGGGGCCCTCCGGTCATCATGGCGGCATAAAGGTACCAGCGCAGCGAGGGATGCTGCGCAGCAACATGTCTCTCAGCACAGGGTGCAGGGCGTGCGGGGGGGGGGGGAGGGGGACGTGATAAATCCTTACTCTCACTGGCAAAATGTACATACATGTGAGCCGCTGATGTACACTACCCCCTCCAGTATAAATATTACTGTGGCTGAACCAGGCCATTAAAGGGGGCGGGACTTCACCTTAGAATTGCTTACAACATTCATTTGGAGCCATTTTCTCCTTACAGAGATGCCAGAGCGCTGATCCTACAGGCTGCTTCTCCTCACACATCGCTGATACAAGTACCAGGTTGTTATAGAAGGGGAGGGGAGCACATAATTTATTGAAGTCTGAGGGTTTCACATTGGATATAAAGTGCTGTTTTGGTATATATGTATATTCATTGTATATAATACATATAGGGCGCGTGGTGTGGACTGGCAATTCCCTCTGGGTCCCTCTGACAGACATTAGTGTAGGTCTGTCCCCATTAGCTCCCATGTGTGTGAGTGGTGTGACTGTACACATGTGTACCATGGCTAGAGAAAGTAGTTCCCCAGAGGAACCCACTTTGGAGGCACAAGAGTGTTCTGAGCCTGTGTGGGTGAGAAAGCTGCAGAGTGATATGGCTAAACTAGCAAGGAAATTCTCTGAGTCTGAAGAACAGACAAAGCATTGGAGACAGTCTGTGGAAGATGCTTTATTTACTGATTCACCTACAACATCCACTCGGGACCCCTCCAGGCCCCAGAAAAGATCCCTGGCCCAAATTATGCAAAGGGGCACTGACACAGATTCCGACACTGACGTCGACACTGGGGATTTGAGGGGGGTAGATCCCAAACTGGCTAAGAGCATTCGATGTATGATAGTCGCTATAAAAGAGGTGTTGGAATTTCCTGACACAACACCTCCACCTGAGGAAAAATATTATTTCTGCTGTGGGGTACACTGGGCTCTACAAGGAATGGACAATGGGGTGTAGAGTAGGATCTTGATCCGAGGCACCAACAGGCTCAAAGCTTTGACTGTTCCCAGAATGCATAGCGCCGCCTCCTATATCACCCCGCCTCCCTGCACAGGATCTCAGTTTTGTAGTTGGTGCTGCAGTAGCAGGCACTTAACAGAGGGGCTGCTCCAGGCAGCCCTAAGAAGAGCTTTTTTTCTGAGGAAAAAAGTGAAGACTTCAAGGGCAGCAGCAGTGTTACATGTCAGTGGACATTCACGGCTGCAGCTCCGGCTTTCCCCAGCGGCGCTGTACATTCCCGAGCCCTGGTTGCCGGGTAACTACAGCAGGAGGCTCCGGTTTTCTTCTTGTCAGGCACACACGATGGGGGCTCTCCGGGATCGCGTGGCCGCGCTTCGGGAGGTGGTAAGTGGGTCCCGCTTGCGGGACCCGGTCTTTACCGCGATCCGGCGCGGTCAGTGGGAGGCGGGCTGCGCGCGCTGGCGGTAGCCACTGTGGCAGTACAGGCGATCCCACTAGATCACCAGGGCATGGGACAGGTCAGATTTTCTCTATAAACCATTTTATTAGAGCCCGCAGTACCCGGTGGTTTTGCCAGCAGGGGGATAAAGCTTGGACCTGAAGCCCCTTCCCAAGCACCAGGGCGCCATTTTCTGCAAATGTTCCCTGGAGCTGCATATCTGTCTCTCCCTCACTACCTGGCAGTGTCTGCGGTGCCATTATCCCTCAGCTCACTGTTCCTGGGAATGCTTGGGCAAATCCTCCTATGTAAAGCTGCCTGGTTGTCAGTGCTGTGACTTTACAAGACACTTAAGTATTCTACCTGCCTTTTTTAGTCGGTGTTAGTAAGAAAGAGTGCACTTAGTCAGGGTTTCCTAGTACAATTACCCTGTGATATACATCCAGTTCTTACTGTGTACTGTTTTATCTATTGTTATATAGCTGTGTAAGCTAGTCCAGTGCAGTATTATTGTTAGTAATAACCTCTGCATTGTACAGACTGTGACTATTTGTGTGTGCATTTGATAGCTGAGTGGTGTCCATTTCGTGTCTTTCACTCAACCTGCTGTCCCTATATTCTACAACCTGAGGGGGCTTGGTGCGTTAGGTTTTATCTAATATAGGATTTTCACAAAGATATACTGTATTACGTATTTTTCTCTGTGATTTAGTCACCATATCTCTCCTTTATCTCTGCTGGTGCTGACTACACTGCGCAGGGGTTTGGGCTAGAGGTGTTGTGCTGCTTACAAATTGTACTGTGTTACCTGATATTGCAAGTTATATCATGTCTGCTTATAAGGGTAACGGTTCTGGGGCTGAATACACTGCCGGTGTTGCTGAAGCCACAGATACCTATGAGGAGAATATAGCAGCTTTGGGCTCTGGTTCTGGGGACCCCTTGCCCCCCCAGTGGGACGGTGGCAACGGGGGCAAATAATGACCGCTTTTTCCACGCTTCTGCATACGCTAGTTCATAAACTAACACCCCCTATGGGACCCCCAATGCCGGTGCAACCGTTTGTGGTCCCTGCAGCTAACCCGCCGTGGGCGGACGATTTATCTGCTCAAATAAAGAAGATGAACCAGTCCCTAACTACTAAAAAGTCTGACCGTCGTTTGCCTACGTCCCAAGGGGTCCTCTAAGCGAGCGCTTGTCTCCTCACAATCCACTGCTGTCACTGACACCTCGTCGGATGAAGACGGCACTTACACTGACCCCACAGGTTCTGACTCGTATACGGCTGATGGGGAGGGTGGTTCACATGTGGATGTTCCTGATCTTTTGGAGGCTATTAAGTTAATTTTATAGATTACGGATGATCCCGAGCCATCCGTTCCTCCTAAGAAACCAGATAGGTTCAAGCGTCAGAAGGTGATTAAACAAGTTTTACCTCACTCTGACCACCTAATTGATATACGTCAGGAACCCTGGGAAAACCCGGGTACGAAGTTTGTGCCTCAAAAGAAGATACTGGCTCGCTATCCCCTCGCGCCGGAGCTGTCTAAGAATTGGGAAACGCCTCCTCCAGTGGACTCACATGTGGCTAGGATGGTGGTTTCCTCAGCTCTACCGGTCACCACCGTCACGTCTCTAAGAGAGCCTACGGATAAATGTGTGGAGGGTTGTCTGAAAGCGATTTACACCCTCACGGGTGCTGCACAAAGGCCCACTATTGCAGCTACTTGGGCTGCAGAGGCCATTGAAGCATGGGCCTTGGAGTTAGATGCTGAAATCTCCTCTGACCATGCTAGACAATGCTTGTCTTATATTGTCACAGCTTCTCGTTATATTAAAGAGGCGGCTTCTGATGCCGGTATCCTGGCAGCCAAGGCCTCTACTACGTCAGTCCTGGCCCACCGGATAATGTGGCTGAGATCCTGGTCTGTGGATCTGGACTCTAGAAAAACCCTGGAGGTACTCCCTTTTAAGGGAGATATTCTGCTTGGGGAGGATTTAAATAAGATTGTGGCTGACTTGGCTACTGCCAAAACTGCCTGTCTGCCAAGTACTGCTCCTTCTGTGTCGAAGGCTAAAGGTACTTCCTTTCGCCCCTTTCGTCCTTCAGGTAAAGCAAAAGGTCAGGCGTACAACAAGCAGGCCCGCACTTCCAAACCTGGTAAGCCTAAACCCAAAAGAGCCTGGGCGGCCCGTCAGCCAGCTTCCAAGACAGATGAGCCTGCCGCTTGATGGGGCGGGCCTCCCTCTGGGGGATCCCAGGGTGGGGGGCCGGCTTCTAGGGTATACCTAGGAATGGTTGAAGACCACTTCAGATGCCTGGGTACGGGAAGTCGTTACTCGAGGTTACGCCATAGCCTTCAAAAACCGACCCCCTCATCGATTTTGCCAGACAGATATCCCGTTGGACAAGACAAAGGCAAACACTCTACATTCGGTGGTACAGACCCTCCTGGATACAGGAGTCGTAGTACAGGTGCCTCTTGCGCAGAGGGGCCGGGGGGTACTATTCTCCGCTGTTTCTAGTCCCGAAACCGAATGGGTCCTCCCGACCCATTCTCAACCTCAAGGCATTGAACAGGTTTGTGAAGGTTTCCAAGTTCCGGATGGAAACCCTTTGCTCTATAGTTCTGGCCTTGGAACCTGGGGACCTCATGGTCTCCCTGGATATACAGGATGCTTACCTGCATATTCCTATAGCAGTGTCTCATCAGCAATACCGGAGATTTGCGATTGGCAACTGCCATTACCAGTTTCGGGCGTTGCCTTTTGGTTTAACAACGGTTCCGCGAGTCTTTACAAAAGTCATGGCGGTGATGACGGTGGTGCTCCGCCATCAAAGGGTCAGGATACTGCCGTATTTGGACGACTTGTTAATCCTGGCAAATTCCCCAGAACTTCTCCTGCATCATCTAGATGTGACGGTCCGGTTTCTGCAAGCCCACGGGTGGCTCATCAACTGGAATAAGTTATCCCTGATCCCTGCTCAGAGCATGGTGCATCTGGGAGCACTATTGGACACTCACAACCAGCGGTTGTTCCTGTCTCAGGAGAAAGTCCTGAAACTTCAGGACAGGATTCGTTGCTTCCTATCTCGTCCGCAAGTGTCGATACATTCGGCGATGCAGGTGCTGGGCCTCATGGTGTCAGCATTCGACATGGTGGAGTACGCTCAATTTCACTCTCGCCCTCTCCAGAGGCTGATTCTAGCCAAATGGGACAGCCTGCCTCACCGGATCAGGTCTCAAATGATCTCATTGACTCCGGAGGTCCGTCTGTCGCAGCTCTGGTGGCTCCGGGACCAACCATTGTGCAGGGGCCGTCCGTTCTGGATATCCGACTGGGTCCTGTTGACGACAGATGCCAGTCTAAGAGGTTGGGGCGCGGTGCTGGAGCAACACTCCCTTCAGGGGCGGTGGACCAAGGAGGAGTCCCTCCTCTCGATCAATATTCTGGAGTTGCGGGCGGTCTTCAATGCCTTGAACCTAGCCCAGCATTTAATCCGGAACCGTCCTGTTCAAGTACAGTCGGACAACGCCACCACAGTGGCTTATATAAATCATCAAGGCGGCACTCGAAGCCGCCTAGCAATGAAGGAAGTCTCACGGATTCTACCGTGGGCAGAACGCCATCTACCGGCCATATCGGCAGTATTCATTCCGATAGTCCTGAATTGGGAAGCGGACTTTCTCAGTCGTCAGGACGTGCATGCCGGCGAGTGGGGCCTCCATCCAGAAGTGTTTCAACTCATAGTGGAAAGGTGGGGCCTTCCAGACATAGATCTGATGGCGTCTCGACACAATCACAAGGTTCCGGTCTTCGGAGCAAGGACAAGGAATCCTCAAGCAGCATTCATGGATGCGCTGGCGGTACCGTGGAGGTTTCGGCTGCCGTATGTGTTCCCTCTGGTGTCACTCCTGCCCAGGGTAATTCGGAAGTTCAAGCAAGAAAAAGGAATTCTGCTTCTCATAGCTCCAGCGTGGCCCAGACGGCACTGGTTCTCAGACCTGCAAGGCCTATCGTCAGAGCGTCCAATTCTACTTCCACAACGCCCAGACCTCCTCGTTCAGGGCCCCTGTGTCTACCAGGACCTAGCCCGGCTGTCTTTGACGGCGTGGCTCTCGAAGCTTCCGTCTTAAGGGCTAAAGGGTTTTCTGAGGCGGTCATTCAAACTATGTTGCGGGCCCGGAAACCGGCTTCGGCTCGGATTTATTATAGGGTCTGGCATTCTTACTTTGTTTGGTGCGCATCTAACGATCCAAGTTTAGTATAGCCTAGTTGTTGGCTTTTCTTCAGCAGGGCCTGGACTTAGGCCTGCGTCTGGCCTCCCTCAAGGTTCAAATATCTGCCTTGTCGGTGTGGTTTCAGAGAAAAATTGCGACCTTACCTGATGTGCATACCTTTACTCAGGGCGTGTTGCGTATCCAACCTCCCTATGTCCCGCCTGTGGCTCCTTGGGACTTGTAGGTGGTTTTGGAGGCGTTACAAGAGTCTCCGTTTGAACCTCTTGGTTCAGCTGACCTTAAGTGGCTTTCCCTTAAGGTGGTGTTTCTGCTGGCTATTGCTTCAGCTAGAAGAGTGTCGGATTTGGGTGCCTTGTCCTGTAGTTTCCCATATCTGATATTTCACCGTGACCGGGCGGTTCTTAGGACTCGTCCCGGTTATCTACCTAAGGTGGTTTCTTCGTTCCACCTTAATCAGGAGATTGTAGTTCCGGCACTTGTTTCTCCTGATCTGTCTCCCAAAGAGCGGTCTTTGGATGTGGTACAGGCTCTCCGTATCTATGTGAAGAGAACTGCTCCTATTAGGAAATCTGATTCTCTTTTTGTTGTGTTTGGGTTTCACAAACGGGGCTGGCCTGCTCACAAGCAAACTCTGGCCAGATGGACGAGAATGGTGATTGCACATGCTTATGTGAAGGCTGGTCTCTCTGCTCCTGATCACATTAAGGCCCATTCTACTCGGTCTGTTGGACCTTCTTGGGCGGCCCAACGTAGTGCGACCCTTGAACAATTGTGCAAGGCGGCTACATGGTCCTCTGTGAACACGTTCATAAGGTTCTATGCCTTCGATACTGCCGCTTCCCAGGATGCTTCCTTTGGACGCTGGGTTCTTGTGCCCTCTACAGTGCATCCCCTCCCATAAGGAACTGCTTTAGGACATCCCCATTGTCCATTCCTTGTGGAGCCCAGTGTACCCCGCAGCAGAAAACGAGTTTTATGTTAAGAACTTACCTTTGTTAAAACTTTCTGCGAGGTACACTGGGCTCCACAAGGCGCCCACCCTGACGCACTTAGCTTCTTTGGGTTGGTATGGCATTAGCCGCTGACACGTCTACTATCGTGAGAATGCGTAGTTGTGGCTACTAACCGTTGTCTCTTTTCCTGCTACTGCATTGGACTGGTTGAAGTTTCTCACTTGGAAAGTGGTCATGTTTTTGTCCTTGGACTCAAGCAGACGGTTGTCTGAGTTAGGAGCTCTCCCACACAAGAGTCCTTACTTAATATTTAATGAAGATAGGGCTGAACTGATAACACGTCTTCCGAAGGTTGTGTCTTCTTTTCATATCAACCAACCTGTGGTGGTGCCAGTGGCCTCTGACACCTCAGCCGTCTCTAAATCCTTGGATGTCGTCAGAGCGTTGAGGATTTATGTTGCAAGAATGGCTAGGATAAGGAAAACAGAATCTTTGTTTGTCCTCTATGACCCCAACAAGATTGGAGGTCCTGCTTCTAAGCAGACTATTGCGCGCTGGATCAGGGGTACCATTCAGCACGCTCATTCCATGGCAGGATTACCGTTACCGACTTCGGTAAAAGCCCACTCTACAAGGAAAGTGGGTTCGTCCTGGGTGGCTGCCCGGGGTGTCTCGGCTTTACAAATCTGCTGAGCTGCTACTTGGTCAGGTCAGGGCCGTTTCTTGGGGCAGGCGAGCAGTGCAACCGCACTGGGCGCCTGCCGCGGCACTAACTGTGGCTCCCTGCTTCCCCCTCCTATTTCTCCCTGAGTAACCCGCTCAGGGGGCGGAGTTTCACGGAATGACGCGGTTGCGTCGTTACGTCACGACGCAACCCCGTCACTCCGCGAAACTCCCCCCCCCCCCCATCCCGAGCGGAGTACAGAGGGGGATCCAAGTTAGGAAGAGGGAAAGGCTGGCGCGAGGAGCGACTGGTGAGGCGGGCCGAAGAGCGGTAATCGCCTCTATAAGTATTCTCTCTCTCTCTCTCAATGTGTAAAATGGGGACACCTGCCGTAATGTGTGAAATGGGGACTCTTGCCTGCCGTAGTGTGGGGATTTAATGTATCAAGGGCATTGCGGTGTGTGGCATAATATGGTGCAGGGGGCATTACTGTGTGGGGTTTAATATGGTAGAATTTTTTTTCCTGTGGTGGTCGTGATCTGTTGGAGCAGGGTCAAACACTGGATTGTGCGGTAGTCTTTTCAGACGAGGCCATGCCCATTTAAATGAGACCACACCCATTTAGATGAGGCCACGCCCCCTTTCCGGTTGCGCGCGCAAGTTTTTTTTTTATCTAGGTGTGTGTGTGGGGGGGGGCACATTTTTTTATGTCATGGGGGGGGCGCATTTTTAAATCTCGCACTGGGAGCCAAATTGGCTAGAAACAGCCCTGGGTCAGGTGCAAACACATTTGCTAAGTTTTATAAGTTTTACACCTTGGCTGCTAACGACCTAAGATTTGGTCAGTCAGTTCTGCAGGAACAAGAGCACTTTCCTGCCCGTACTGGGACCCCAAAATGGTCCCCAGCATCCTCTAGAATGTAAGAGGAAATATATTTTAATTACCTGCCGGTAAATCCTTTTCTTGTAGTCCGTACCCCTGCGGGGTCGACACCTGAATGGATGGACATGTGGAAGGAATTACGTGACAGTGTCAACTCCTTACATAAAAGGTTTGACGACATAACAGATGTGGGACAGCCGACTTCTCAACTCGTGCCTGCCCAGGCGTCTCAAAAGCCATCAGGGGCTCTAAAACGCCCGCTACCTCAGATGGCAGACACAGATGTCGACACGGATACTGACTCCAGTGTCGACGATGATGAGACTAGTGTACATTCCAATAGAGCCACCCGTTACATGATTACGGCAATGAAAAATGTGTTGCACATTTCTGATATTACCCCAGGTACCACAAAAAAGGGTATTATGTTTGGGGAGAAAAAACTACCAGTGATTTTTCCCCCTTCGGATGAATTAAATGAAGTATGTGAAGAAGCGTGGGCTTCCCCCGATAAGAAACTGGTAATTTCTAAAAAGTTACTAATGGCGTACCCTTTCCCGCCAGAGGATAGGTCACGTTGGGAGACATCCCCTAGGGTGGATAAAGCGCTCACACGCCTGTCAAAGAAGGTGGCACTACCGTCTCCGGACACGGCCGCCCTAAAGGAACCTGCTGATAGGAAGCAGGAGGCTATCCTGAAGTCTGTATATACACACTAAGGAATTATGCTGAGACCGGCTATTGCTTCAGCATGGATGTGCAGTGCTGCAGCTGCGTGGTCAGATTCCCTGTCGGAAAACATTGATACCCTAGACAGGGACACTATATTGCTAACCGTAGAGCATATTAAAGATGCTGTCTTATACATGAGAGATGCACAGATGGATATTTGCCGGCTGGCATCTAAAATAAACGCAATGTCCATTTCTGCCAGGAGAGGATTGTGGACTCGGCAATGGACAGGAGATGCAGATTCTAAAAGGCACATGGAAGTTTTGCCTTACAAGGGTGAGGAGTTGTTTGGGGATGGTCTCTCGGACCTCGTTTCCACAGCAACAGCTGGGATGTCAACATTTTTACCCCATGTTCCCTCACAGCCAAAGAAAGCACCGTATTATCAGGTACAGTCCTTTCGGCCCCAGAAAGGCAAGCGGGTTAGAGGCGCGTCCTTTCTGCCCAGAGGCAGAGGTAGAGGGAAAAAGCTGCAACATACAGCCAGTTCCCAGGAACAAAAGTCCTCCCCCGCTTCCTCTAAGTCCACCGCATGACGCTGGGGCTCCACAGGCGGAGCCAGGTACGGTGGGGGCACGTCTCAAGAACTTCAGCAACCAGTGGGCTCGTTCACGGGTGGATCCCTGGATTCTACAGGTAGTATCTCAGGGGTACAAGCTGGAATTCGAGACGTCTCCCCCTCGCCGTTTCCTCAAATCTGCCTTGCCGACAGCTCCCCCGGACAGGGAGGCAGTGCTGGAGGCGATTCACAAGCTGCATTCTCAGCAGGTGATAATTAAGGTACCCTTCTTCAACAAGGACGGGGTTACTATTCCACAATGTTTGTGGTACCGAAACCGGACGGTTCGGTGAGACCCATTTTAAATTTAAAATCTTTGAACACTTATATAAGAAGGTTCAAGTTCAAGATGGAATCGCTCAGAGCGGTGATTGCAAGCCTGGACGAGGGGGATTACATGGTGTCACTGGACATCAAGGATGCTTACCTGCATGTCCCCATTTACCCTCCTCACCTGGAGTACCTCAGATTTGTGGTACAGGACTGCCATTACCAATTCCAGACGTTGCCGTTTGGTCTGTCCACGGCACCGAGGGTATTTACCAAGGTAATGGCCGAAATGATGATACTCCTTCGGAAAAAGGGAGTTTTAATTATCCCGTACTTGGACGATCTCCTTATAAAGGCGAGGTCCAGGGAACAGTTGTTGATCGGAGTAGCACTAGCTCGGGAAGTGCTACAACAGCACGGCTGGATCCTGAATATTCCAAAGTCGCAGCTGGTTTCTACAACCCGTCTACTGTTCCTGGGGATGGTTCTGGACACAGAACAGAAAAAAGTGTTTCTCCCGGAGGAGAAGGCCAAGGAGTTATCGTCTCTAGTCAGAGACCTCCTAAAACCAAAACAGGTGTCGGTGCACCACTGCACGCGAGTCCTGGGAAAGATGGTGGCTTCTTACGAAGCAATTCCATTCGGAAGGTTCCATGCAAGGATCTTTCAGTGGGATCTGTTGGACAAGTGGTCCGGGTCGCATCTTCAGATGCATCGGCTGATAACCCTGTCTCCAAGGGCCAGGGTGTCGCTACTGTGGTGGCTGCAGAGTGCTCATCTTCTAGAGCAGTGATTTTCAACCTTTTTCGACTCGTGGCACACCTGACCAGACTTTAAAATTGCCAAGGCACGCTATCTGTCTCCCACGGGAAGGGGGGGGGGGGGTGTAGGGAACACTTGCATTGGCCCCCACAGTTATCAAACACATTGGCCCCCACAGTATCAAGCCCATTGGACCACACAGTTATCATATACATTGTACACCACAGTTATCAAAAACATTGGCCCCCATGGTATAAAACACATTGGCCCCCACGGTATAAAACACATTGGCCCCCACGGTATAAAACACATTGGCCCCCGCGGTATAACTCACATTGGCCCCCACGGAATAAAACACATTGGCCCCCAGAGTTATAAATCAAACACACTGGCCCCCACTGTAATTCCACACTGCCCCCTCCCCACAGTAACTCCACACTGCCTCCCCCCTAGTAATTCCACACTGTCTCCTCCCCTGTAATTGTACACACTGCACTCACAATAATGCCAACCTGCAGTCCTGTTTATTCCGGGCAGGATGAGCAGACAGCAGAGCAGAGCAGTCCGCAGGCAGCAGCTCACACTAGCAGGCGGGCGGGAATGTGACGTGGCGTGCATGACCTATGTGTCACAGCACGTCACCTAAGGTCACGGGACGGGCAGCGAAAAAGCTGAATACACTGGCTGAGCCCGATGGCAGATGGACCCAAGTATCTCTGACAGGAGAAGGGTGGCAGCGGAGCACTGTCGGCGGGCGCCGGAGCACTATGTAGGACATCTCTGGTGGGCGGCGGGCTGCGGCACACCTGACAACCGCTGGCGGCACACTAGTGTGCCGCGGCACAGCGGTTGAAAAACGCTGTTCTAGAGGGCCGCAGATTCGGCATACAGGACTGGATCCTGGTGACCACGGATGCCAGCCTTCGAGGTTGGGGGGCAGTCACACAGGGAAGAAACTTCCAAGGACTATGGACAAGTCAGAAGACTTCCCTACACATAAATATTCTGGAACTAAGGGCCATTTACAATGCCCTAAGTCAGGCAAGACCCCTGCTTCAACACCAGCCGGTGCTGATCCAGTCAGACAACATCACGGCGGTCGCCCATGTAAACCGTCAGGGCGGCACAAGAAGCAGGATGGCGATGGCAGAAGCCACAAGGATTCTCCGATGGGCGGAAAATCATGTGTTAGCACTGTCAGCAGTGTTCATTCCGGGAGTGGCCAACTGGGAAGCAGACTTCCTCAGCAGGCACGACCTCCACCCGGGAGAGTGGGGACTTCATCCAGAAGTCTTCCAAATGATGGTACACCGTTGGGAAAGGCCGCAGGTGGACATGATGGCGTCCCGCCTCAACAAAAAGCTAAAAAGATATTGCGCCAGGTCAAGGGACCCTCAGGCGATAGCTGTGGACGCTCTAGTGACACCGTGGGTGTACCAGTCGGTTTATGTGTTCCCTCCTCTGCCTCTCATACCCAAGGTACTGAGAATAATAAGAAGGAGAGGAGTAAGAACTATACTTGTTGTTCCGGATTGGCCAAGAAGAGCTTGGTACCCAGAACTTCAAGAAATGATCTCAGAGGACCCATGGCCTCTGCCGCTCAGACAGGACCTGCTGCAGCAGGGACCCTGTCTGTTCCAAGACCTACCGCGACTGCGTTTGACGGCATGGCGGTTGAACGCCGGATCCTGAAGGAAAAGGGCATTCCGTTCCATTAAGGTCCAGATTTCGGCTCTGTCGATTTTCTTCCAAAAAGAACTGGCTTCACTGCCTGAAGTTCAGACGTTTGTTAAAGGAGTGCTGCATATTCAGCCCCCTTTTGTGCCTCCAGTGGCACCTTGGGATCTCAACGTGGTGTTGGATTTCCTTAAGTCACATTGGTTTGAGCCACTTAAAACCGTGGAACTGAAATATCTCACGTGGAAAGTGGTCATGCTGTTGGCCTTGGCTTCGGCCAGGCGTGTGTCAGAATTGGCGGCTTTGTCATGTAAAAGCCCTTATCTGATTTTCCATATGGATAGGGCGGAATTGAGGACTCGTCCCCAATTTCTTCCTAAGGTGGTATCAGCTTTTCATTTGAACCAACCTATTGTGGTGCCTGCGGCTACTAAGGACTTGGAGGATTCCAAGTTGCTGGACGTAGTCAGGGCCCTGAAAATCTATGTTTCCAGGACGGCTGAAGTCAGGAAAACTGACTCGCTATTTATCCGGTATGCGCCCAACAAGCTGGGTGCTCCTGCTTCAAAGCAGTCTATTGCTCGCTGGATCTGTAGTAAGATTCAACTTGCACATTCTGCGGCTGGACTGCCGCATCCTAAATCTGTAAAAGCCCATTCCACGAGGAAGGTGGGCTCTTCTTGGGCGGCTGCCCGAGGGGTCTCGGCTTTACAACTTTGCCGAGCTGCTACTTGGTCGGGTTCAAACACGTTTGCTAAGTTTTACAAGTTTGATACCCTGGCTGAGGAGGACCTTGCTTTTGCTCATTCGGTGCTGCAGAGTCATCCGCACTCTCCCGCCCGTTTGGGAGCTTTGGTATAATCCCCATGGTCCTTACGGAGTTCCCAGCATCCACTAGGACGTCAGAGAAAATAAGAATTTACTCACCGGTAATTCTATTTCTCGTAGTCCGTAGTGGATGCTGGACGCCCATCCCAAGTGCGGATTGTCTGCAATACTTGTATATAGTTATTGCCTAACTAAAGGGTTATTGTTTAGAGCCATCTGTTGAGAGGCTCAGTTATTTTTCATACTGTTAACTGGGTATAGTATCACGAGTTATACGGTGTGATTGGTGTGGCTGGTATGAGTCTTACCCGGGATTCCAAAATCCTTTCCTTATTGTGTCAGCTCTTCCGGGCACAGTATCCTAACTGAGGTCTGGAGGAGGGGCATAGAGGGAGGAGCCAGTGCACACCAGGTAGTCCTAAATCTTTCTTAGTTGTGGCCAGTCTCCTGCGGAGCCGTTATTCCCCATGGTCCTTACGGAGTTCCCAGCATCCACTACGGACTACGAGATGAAAGTTTTACTGTCGACGGTGTGTGTGTCCTGTTTTTATTTGGGTGTTTTTTTTTTCCAGTAGTACTACAGGTACCAGCGGGCCCGCTTTTCTCCCGCATGCTGGTACTTGTGGTTCTCCAAGTACCAGCTTGCGGGGGAGGCTTGCTGGGACTTGTAGTACTGCTGAAAAAAACAATATTCTTTTCATGATCACAAAAGGCTATCAGCCCCCCCATCCGCAGCCCATTGGATGGGGGGGGGACAGCCTCGGGCTTCACCCCTGGCCCTTGGGTGGCTGGGGGGGGGGACCCCTTGGTTGAAGGGGTCCCCACTCCCCCAGGGTACCCCGGCCAGGGGTGACTAGTTGGATATTTAATGCCATGGCCGCAGGGCACGGCATAAAAGTGACCCCCGGCTGTGGCATTATCTGTCCAGCTAGTGGAGCCCGATGCTGGTGTTAAAAATACGGGGGACCCCTACGCTTTTTGTCCCCCGTATTTTTGGCACCAGCACCAGGCGCAGAGCCCGGTGCTGGTTTTAAAAATACGGGGGATCCCCTGTCAATTTTCCCCCCGCATTTTTAGAACCAGGACCAGCTCGAAGAGCCCGAGGCTGGTTATGCTTTGGAGGGGGGACCCCACGCCATTTTTGTTTAGGATTTTACCGTTCCAGCAATAAAAATTTTTTTTAAATAAAATAATATTTTAAAAAATATATAAATAATATTTGTGCCTCCAAAAAAAAAAAAAAAAAGTACCTAATCCCTTCTAATATAACTAGATCTGCTATTCCCAAAAAAAAAAACACAAAAAAAAACATGTTTAAATTTTTTTTATTTGTTTTCACCCTCCAAAGTGTGGCGGATTGAAAATGACGAATTTGCTGTCTAAAAGCACTGCTGTCGAATTTCCAAACTTGAATTGAATATGCTTTGGTCGAATTGCAGCACTTATATCATTGCAGAAAAGTCGAATTTGCACAAATTCGAATTTCAAAAAGTCGAATTTTGAAAGTCCGTTTTTTGGTCGGAAAGCACTGAATTGCATAGGCGAATTTTTTTTTTTTGGTCGAAAATGACCCGAAATTCGACAATTTCGGGAATTCGACCGCAATTGCATATACCCCTTAGTCTGTCCAGTCTGCTCTGTTATTTTCTATGGCATGTATCTTCTTTTGTGCCTCTGTATCCACTAGTGATGTGCACCGGACATTTTTCTGGTTTTGTGTTTTGGTTTTGGATTCGGTTCCGCGGCCGTGTTTTGGATTCGGACGCGTTTTGGCAAAACCTCCCTGAAATTTTTTTGTCGGATTCGGGTGTGTTTTAGATTCGGGTGTTTTTTTACAAAAAAACCCTCAAAAACAGCTTAAATCATAGAATTTGGGGGTCATTTTGATCCCATAGTATTATTAACCTCAATAACCATAATTTACACTCATGTTCAGTCTATTCTGAACACCTCACACCTCACACAATATTACTTTTAGTCCTAAAATTTGCACCGAGGTCACTGGATGGCTAAGCTAAGCGACACAAGTGGCCGACACAAACACCTGGCCCATCTAGGAGTGGCACTGCAGTGTCAGGCAGGATGGCACTTCAAAAAAATAGTCCCCAAACAGCACATGATGCAAAGAAAAAAAGAGGCGCACCAAGGTCGCTGTGTGACTAAGCTAAGCGACCCAAGTGGCCGACACAAACACCTGGCCCATCTAGGAGTGGCACTGCAGTGTCAGGCAGGATGGCACTTCAAAAAAATAGTCCCCAAACAGCACATGATGCAAAGAAAAAAAGAGGCGCAACAAGGTCGCTGTGTGACTAAGCTAAGCGACACAAGTGGCCGACACAAACACCTGGCCCAACTAGGAGTGGCACTGCAGTGTCAGGCAGGATGGCACTTCAAAAAAATTGTCCCCAAACAGCACATGATGCAAAGAAAAAAAGAGACGCACCAAGGTCGCTGTGTGACTAAGCTAAGCGACCCAAGTGGCCGACACAAACACCTGGCCCTTCTAGGAGTGGCACTGCAGTGTCAGGCAGGATGGCACTTAAAAAAAATAGTCCCCAAACAGCACATGATGCAAATAAATTATATACTGGTGGTCAGCAAACTGTGCAAAACTGAAATGCACCACAGGTATGGATGGATAGTATACTTGACGACACAGAGGTAGGTACAGCAGTGGCCTACTGTACCGTAATGCTATATTTCTCTGACGTCCTAAGTGGATGCTGGGACTCCGTAAGGACCATGGGGAATAGCGGCTCCGCAGGAGACTGGGCACAACTAAAGAAAGCTTTAGGACTACCTGGTGTGCACTGGCTCCTCCCACTATGACCCTCCTCCAGACCTCAGTTAGAATCTTGTGACCGGCTGAGCTGGATGCACACTAGGGGCTCTCCTGAGCTCCTAGAAAGAAAGTATATTTTAGGTTTTCTCTGACGTCCTAAGTGGATGCTGGGGACTCCGTCAGGACCATGGGGAATAGCGGCTCCGCAGGAGACAGGGCACAAAACTAAAGCTTTAGGATCAGGTGGTGTGTACTGGCTCCTCCCCCTATGACCCTCCTCCAAGCCTCAGTTAGGTTTTTGTGCCCGTCCGAGCAGGGTGCAATCTAGGTGGCTCTCTTAAGGAGCTGCTTAGAAAAAGTTTTTAGGTTTATTATTTTCAGTGAGTCCTGCTGGCAACAGGCTCACTGCATCGAGGGACTTAGGGGAGAGAAGTTCAACTCACCTGCGTGCAGGATGGATTGGCTTCTTAGGCTACTGGACACCATTAGCTCCAGAGGGAGTCGGAACACAGGTCTCACCCTGGGGTTCGTCCCGGAGCCGCGCCGCCGACCCCCCTTGCAGATGCTGAAGATTGAAGGTCCAGAAACCGGCGGCAGAAGGCTCTTCAGTCTTCTTGAAGGTAGCGCACAGCACTGCAGCTGTGCGCCATTGTTTGTCACACACTTCTCACCAACGGTCACGGAGGGTGCAGGGCGCTGCTGGGGGCGCCCTGGGCAGCAATGTAAATACCTTTTATGGCTAAAAAATACATCACATATAGCCCTTGAGGCTATATGGATGTATTTAACCCCTGCCAGATATTACAAACTACGGGAGAAAAGCCCGCCGGAATAGGGGGCGGGGCTTATTCTCCTCAGCACACAGCGCCATTTTCCTGCTCAGCTCCGCTATGAGGAAGGCTCCCAGGACTCTCCCCTGCACTGCACTACAGAAACAGGGTAAAACAGAGAGGGGGGGCACTTTTTATGGCGATATTTTATATATTTAAGCTGCTATAAGGATACAACACTTATATAAGGTTGTTCCCATATATATTATAGCGCTTGGGTGTGTGCTGGCAAACTCTCCCTCTGTCTCCCCAAAGGGCTAGTGGGGTCCTGTCTTCGATAAGAGCATTCCCTGTGTGTCGGTACGTGTGTGTCGACATGTATGAGGACGATGTTGGTGTGGAGGCAGAGCAATTGCCGGTAATGGTGATGTCACCCCCCAGGGAGTCGACACCGGAATGGATGGCTTTGTTTATGGAATTACGTGATAATGTCAGCACATTACAAAAATCAGTTGACGACATGAGACGGCCGGAAAACTAGTTGGTACCTGCCCAGGCGTCTCAGACACCGTCAGGGGCTGTAAAACGCCCTTTACCTCAGTCGGTCGACACAGACCCAGACACGGACACTGAATCTAGTGTCGACGGTGAAGAAACAAACGTATTTTCAAGTAGAGCCACACGTTATATGATCACGGCAATGAAGGAGGCTTTGCATATCTCTGATACTGCAAGTACCACAAAAAGGGGTATTATGTGGGGGGTGAAAAAACTACCTGTAGTTTTTCCTGAATCAGAGGAATTGAATGATGTATGTGATGAAGTGTGGGTTAACCCAGATAGAAAAGTGCTAATTTCAAAAAAGTTATTGGCATTATACCCTTTCCCGCCAGAGGTTAGGGCGCGCTGGGAAACACCCCCTAGGGTGGATAAGGCGCTCACACGCTTATCAAAACAAGTGGCGTTACCGTCTCCTGATACGGCCGCCCTCAAGGATCCAGCTGATAGGAGGCTGGAAACTACCCTAAAGAGTATATACACACATACTGGTGTTATACTGCGACCAGCCATCGCCTCAGCCTGGATGTGCAGTGCTGGGGTGGTCTGGTCGGATTCCCTGACTGAAAATATTGATACCCTGTATAGGGACAGTATTTTATTGACTATAGAGCAATTAAAGGATGCTTTTCTTTATATGCGAGATGCACAGAGGGATATTTGCACTCTGGCATCGAGAGTAAGTGCGATGTCCATATCTGCCAGAAGAAGTTTATGGACGCGACAGTGGTCAGGTGATGCAGATTCCAAACGACATATGGAAGTATTGCCGTATAAAGGGGAAGAATTATTTGGCGTAGGTCTATCGGATCTGGTGGCCACGGCAACTGCCGGAAAATCCACCTTTTTACCTCAGACCCCCTCCCAACAGAAAAAGACACCGTCTTTTCAGCCGCAGTCCTTTCGGTCCTATAAGAACAAGAGGACAAAAGGACAGTCATATCTGCCCCGGGGCAGAGGAAGGGGTAAGAGAGGGCAGCAAGCAGCCCCTGCCCAGGAACAGAAGCCCTCCCAGGGTTCTGCAAAGCCCTCAGCATGACGCTGGGGCTGTACAAGCGGACTCAGGAGCGGTGGGGGGTCGACTCAGGAATTTCAGCGCACAGTGGGCTTGCTCACAGGTGGACCCTTGGATCCTGCAGGTAGTATCTCAGGGTTACAGGTTGGAATTCGAGAAGTCTCCCCCTCGCCGGTTCCTAAAGTCTGCTTTGCCAACGTCTCCCTCAGACAGGGCGACGGTATTGGAAGCCATTCACAAGCTGTTTTCTCAGCAGGTGATAGTCAAGGTACCCCTCCTACAACAGGGAAAGGGGTATTACTCCACGCTATTTGTGGTACCGAAGCCGGACGGCTCGGTAAGACCTATTCTAAATCTGAAATCTTTGAACCTGTACATACAAAAATTCAAGTTCAAGATGGAATCACTCAGAGCAGTGATAGCGAATCTGGAAGAAGGGGACTTTATGGTGTCCCTGGACATAAAGGATGCTTACCTGCATGTCCCAATTTGCCCTTCACATCAAGGGTACCTCAGGTTCGTGGTGCAAAACTGTCATTATCAGTTTCAGACGCTGCCGTTTGGATTGTCCACGGCACCTCGGGTCTTTACCAAGGTAATGGCCGAAATGATGATTCTTCTGCGAAGAAGAGGCGTATTAATTATCCCTTACTTGGACGATCTCCTGATAAGGGCAAAGTCCAGAGAACAGCTGGAGGACGGAGTAGCACTAACCCAAGTAGTGCTGCAACAACACGGGTGGATTCTGAATTTTCCAAAATCTCAGTTGACCCCGACAACACGTCTGCTGTTCCTGGGAATGATTCTGGACACGGTTCAGAAAAAGGTGTTTCTTCCGGAGGAGAAAGCCAAGGAGTTATCCGAACTTGTCAGGAACCTCCTAAAACCAGGAAAAGTGTCTGTGCATCAATGCACAAGAGTCCTGGGAAAGATGGTGGCTTCTTACGAAGCAATTCCATTCGGCAGATTCCACGCACAAACTTTTCAGTGGGATCTGCTGGACAAATGGTCCGGATCGCATCTGCAGATGCATCAGCGGATAACCTTATCGCCACGGACAAGGGTGTCTCTTCTGTGGTGGTTGCAGAGTGCTCATCTGTTAGAGGGCCGCAGATTCGGCATACAGGACTGGGTCCTGGTGACCACGGATGCCAGTCTGAGAGGCTGGGGAGCGGTCACACAGGGAAGAAACTTCCAGGGAGTATGGTCAAGCCTGGAGATGTCTCTTCATATAAATATACTGGAGCTAAGAGCAATTTACAATGCTCTAAGCCTGGCAAAACCCCTGCTTCAGGGTCAGCCGGTGTTGATCCAGTCGGACAACATCACGGCAGTCGCCCACGTAAACAGACAGGGCGGCACAAGAAGCAGGAGAGCAATGGCAGAAGCTGCAAGGATCCTTCGCTGGGCGGAAGATCATGTGATAGCACTGTCAGCAGTGTTCATTCCGGGAGTAGACAACTGGGAAGCAGACTTCCTCAGCAGACACGATCTACACCCGGGGAGAGTGGGGACTTCATCCAGAAGTCTTCCACATGATTGTGAACCGTTGGGAAAAACCAAAGGTGGATATGATGGCGTCTCGCCTCAACAAAAAACTGGACAGGTATTGCGCCAGGTCAAGAGACCCTCAGGCAATAGCTGTGGACGCTCTGGTAACACCGTGGGTGTACCAGTCAGTGTATGTGTTTCCTCCTCTGCCTCTCATACCCAAAGTACTGAGAATTATACGGCAAAGGGGAGTAAGAACGATACTCGTGGCTCCGGATTGGCCAAGAAGAACTTGGTACCCGGAACTTCAGGAGATGCTCACGGAAAATCCGTGGCCTCTACCTCTAAGACGGGACCTGATTCAGCAGGGACCGTGTCTATTCCAAGACTTACCGCGGCTGCGTTTGACGGCATGGCGGTTGAACGCCGAATTCTAAAGGAAAAAGGCATTCCAGAAGAGGTCATTCCTACACTGGTTAAAGCCAGGAAGGAGGTGACTGCACAACATTATCACCGCATTTGGAGAAAATATGTTGCGTGGTGTGAGGCCAGGAAGGCCCCCACGGAGGAATTTCAACTGGGTCGATTCCTACATTTCCTGCAAACAGGATTGTCTATGGGCCTCAAATTGGGGTCCATTAAGGTTCAAATTTCGGCCCTGTCGATTTTCTTCCAGAAAGAATTGGCTTCAGTTCCTGAAGTCCAGACTTTTGTAAAAGGAGTACTACATATACAGCCCCCGGTTGTGCCCCCAGTGGCTCCGTGGGACCTGAATGTAGTTTTGGATTTTCTCAAATCCCATTGGTTTGAGCCACTCAAATCGGTGGATTTGAAATATCTTACATGGAAAGTAACCATGCTACTGGCCCTGGCTTCAGCCAGGAGAGTATCAGAATTGGCGGCTTTATCGTATAAGAGCCCATATCTGATTTTCCATTCGGACAGGGCAGAACTGCGGACGCGTCCTCAGTTTCTGCCTAAGGTGGTGTCAGCGTTTCACCTGAACCAGCCTACTGTGGTGCCTGCGGCTACTAGCGATTTGGAAGATTCCAAGTTGCTGGACCTTGTCAGGGCATTGAAAATATACATTTCAAGGACGGCTGGAGTCAGAAAATCTGACTCGCTGTTTATACTGTATGCACCCAACAAGCTGGGTGCTCCTGCTTCTAAGCAGACGATTGCTCGTTGGATTTGTAGCACAATTCAACTTGCACATTCTGTGGCAGGCCTGCCACAGCCTAAATCTGTCAAGGCCCATTCCACAAGGAAGGTGGGCTCATCCTGGGCGGCTGCCCGAGGGGTCTCGGCATTACAACTCTGCCGAGCAGCTACGTGGTCGGGGGAGAACACGTTTGTAAAATTCTACAAATTTGATACCCTGGCTAAAGAGGACCTGGAGTTCTCTCATTCGGTGCTGCAGAGTCATCCGCACTCTCCCGCCCGTTTGGGAGCTTTGGTATAATCCCCATGGTCCTGACGGAGTCCCCAGCATCCACTTAGGACGTCAGAGAAAATAAGATTTTACTTACCGATAAATCTATTTCTCGTAGTCCGTAGTGGATGCTGGGCGCCCATCCCAAGTGCGGATTGTCTGCAATACTTGTACATAGTTATTGTTACAAAAAAAATCGGGTTGTTATTTGTTGTGAGCCGTCTGTTCAGAGGCTCCTACGTTTGTCATACTGTTAACTCGGTTTAGATCACAAGTTATACGGTGTGATTGGTGTGGCTGGTATGAGTCTTACCCGGGATTCAATATCCTTCCTTATTGTGTACGCTCGTCCGGGCACAGTATCCTAACTGAGGCTTGGAGGAGGGTCATAGGGGGAGGAGCCAGTACACACCACCTGATCCTAAAGCTTTAGTTTTGTGCCCTGTCTCCTGCGGAGCCGCTATTCCCCATGGTCCTGACGGAGTCCCCAGCATCCACTACGGACTACGAGAAATAGATTTATCGGTAAGTAAAATCTTATTTTTTATTTTACAGTGAGATCTGCTGGCAACAGACTCACGGCAGCGAGGGACTAAGGGGAGAAGAAGCGAACCTACCTAACTGGTGGTAGCTTGGGCTTCTTAGGCTACTGGACACCATTAGCTCCAGAGGGATCGACCACAGGACCCGACCTCGATGTTCGGTCCCGGAGCCGCGCCGCCGGCCCCCTTACAGAGCCAGAAGCAAGAAGTGTTCCGGAAAATCGGCGGCAGAAGACTTCTGTCTTCAGCAAGGTAGCGCACAGCACTGCAGCTGTGCGCCATTGCTCCTCATGCACACCTCACACTCCGGTCACTGATGGGTGCAGGGCGCTTGGGGGCGCCCTGAGGGCAATATAATACACCTTGGCTGGCAAATCATCACAATATATAGTCCCAGGGCTATATATGTGATAAATTACCCCTGCCAGAATCCGTGAAAAAAGCGAGAGAAAAGTCAGCCAAAAAAGGGGCGGAGCTATCTCCCTCAGCACACTGGCGCCATTTTTTCTTCACAGTGCAGCTGGAAGACAGCTCCCCAGGCTCTCCCCTGTAGTTTTCAGGCTCAAAGGGTTAAAAAGAGAGGGGGGGCACTAAATTTAGGCGCAATATGTGTATACAAGCAGCTATTGGGGGAAAAATCACTCAGTTATAGTGTTAATCCCTGCATTATATAGCGCTCTGGTGTGTGCTGGCATACTCTCTCTCTGTCTCCCCAAAGGACTTTGTGGGGTCCTGTCCTCAGTCAGAGCATTCCCTGTGTGTGTGCGGTGTGTCGGTACGGCTGTGTCGACATGTTGGATGAGGAAGGTTACGTGGAGGCGGAGCAGAGGCCGATAAATGGGATGTCGCCCCCTGTGGGGCCGACACCAGAGTGGATGGATAGGTGGAAGGTATTAACCGACAATGTCAACTCCTTACATAAAAGGCTGGATGACGTAACAGCTGTGTGACAGCCGGCTTCTCAGCCCACGCCTGCCCAGGCGTCTCAAAGGCCATCAGGGGCTCAAAAAAAAAAAAAAAAACGCCCGTTACCTCAGATGGCAGACACAGATGTCGACACGGAGTCTGACTCCAGTGTCGACGAGATTGAGACATATACACAATCCACTAGGAACATCCGTTGCATGATCTCGGCAATGAAAAATGTGTTACACATTTCTGATATGAACCCAAGTACCACATAAAAGGGGTTTTATGTTTGGGGAGAAAAAGCAGCCAGTGTTTTGTTCCCCCATCAGATGAGTGAATGAAGTGTGTAAAGAGCGTGGGTTCCCCCGATAGGAAAAAGGTAATTTCTAAAAAGTTACTGCTGGCGTACCCTTTCCCGCCAGAGGATAGGTCACGTTGGGAGATATCCCCTAGGGTGGATAAGGCGCTCACACGTTTGTCAAAAAAGGTGGCACTGCCGTCTTGGGATACGGCCACTTTGAAGGAGCCTGCTGATAAAAAGCAGGAGGCTATCCTGAAGTCTGTATATACACACTCAGGTACTATACTGAGACCTGCATTTGCCTCAGCATAAATAGTGCTGCTGCAGCGTGGTCTGATACCCTGTCAGATAATATTAATACCCTAGACAGGGATAATATTTTGCAAACATAGAGCATATTAAAGACGTCGTCTTATATATGAGGGATGCACAGAGGGATATTTGCCGGCTGGCATCCAGAATTAATGCAATGTCCATTCTGCCAGGAGGGTATTAGAGACCCGGCAGTGGACAGGTGATACTGCCTTTAAAAGGCACATGGAGATTCTGCCTTATAAGGGTGAGGAATTGTTTGGGGATGGTCTCTGGGACCTCGTATCCACAGCAACAGCTGGGAAGAAAATTTTTTACCTCAGGTTTCCTCACAGCCTAAGAAAGCACCGTATTTTCAGGTACAGTCCTTTCGGCTTCAGAAAAGCAAGCGGGTCAAAGGCGCTTCCTTTCTGCACAGAGACAAGGGAAGAAGGAAAAAGCTGCACCAGACAGCCAGTTCCCAGGATCCAAAATCTTCCCCCGCTTCCTCTGAGTCCACCGCATGACGCTGGGGCTCCACAAGTGGAGACAGGTGTGGTGGGGGCGCGTCTCGGGAACTTCAGGGACTAGTGGGCTTGCCCACAGGTGGATCCCTAGGTTCTGCAAGTAGTATCACAGGGATACAAGCTGGAGTTCGGGGCGACTCCCCCTCGCCGTTACCTCACATCAGCCTTGCCTGCTGCCCTCGGAGAAAGGGAGGTAGTACTGGCGGCAATTCACAAGCTGTACTTCCAGCAGGTGAAATCAAGGTACCCCTCCTTCAACAAGGCCGGGGTTACTATTCCAAAATGTTTGTGGTACCGAAACCAGACGGTTCGGTGAGACCCATTCTAAAATTGAAATCCTTGAACACTTATATACGAAGGTTCAAGTTCAAAATGGAATCGCTCAGGGCGATTATTGCAAGCCTGGAGAATTTCATGGTATCACTGGACATCAAGGATGCTTACCTGCATGTCCCTATTTACCCTCTTCACCAGGAGTACCTCAAAATTGTGGTACAGGATTGTCATTACCAATTCCAGACGTTGCCGTTGGTCTGTCCCCGGCACCGAGGGTATTTACCAAGGTAATGGCCGAAATAATTATCCCGTACTTGGACGATCACCTTATAAAGGCGAGGTCCAGGGAGCAGCTGTTCGTCGGAGTAGCACTATCTCGGGAAGTGCTACAACAGCACGGCTGGATTCTAAATATTCCAAAGTCGCAGCTGGTTCCTACGACGCGTCTACTGTTCCTGGGTATGGTTCTGGACACAGAACAGGATAAAAAGGGTTTCTCCCGGAGGAGAAGTCCAAGGAGTTGTCGTCTCTAGACAGAGACCTCCTAATACAAATACAGGTGTCGGTGCATCAATGCACGCGAGCCCTGGAAAAGATGGTAGCTTCTTACGAAGAAATTCCATTCGCCAGGTCCCATGCAAGGATCTTCCAGTGGGATCTGTTGGACAAGTGGTCCGGGTCGCATCTTCAGATGCATCGGTTGATAACCCTGTCTCCAAGGGCCAGGGTGTCGCTGTTGTGGTGGCTGCAGAGTGCTCATCTTCTAGAGGGCCGCAGATTCGGCATACAGGACTGGGTCCTGGTGACCACGGATGCCAGCCTTCGAGGCTGGGGGGCAGTCACACAGGGAAGAAACTTCCAAAGTCAGGAGACTTCCCTACACATAAATATTCTGGAACTAAGGGCCATTTACAATGCCCTAAGTCAGGCTAGACCCCTGCTTCAACACCGGCCGGTGCTGATCCAGTCAGACAACATCACGGCGGTCGCTCATGTAAACCAAAAGGGCGGCACAAGAAGCAGGATGGCGATGGCAGAAGCCACAAGGATTCTCATATGGGCGGAAAATCATGTGTTAGCACTGTCAGCAGTGTTCATTCCCGGAGTGGACAACTGGGAAGCTGACTTTCTCAGCAGACACGACCTCCACCCGGGAGAGTGGGGACTTCATCCAGAAGTCTTCCAAATGATGGTACACCGTTGGGAAAGGCCACAGGTGGACATGATGGCGTCCCGCCTCAACAAAAAGCTAAAAAGATATTGCGCCAGGTCAAGGGACCCTCAGGCGATAGCTGTGGACGCTCTGGTAACACCATGGGTGTACCAGTCGGTGTATGTGTTCCCTTCTCTGCCTCTCATACCCAGGGTAATGAGAATAATAAGGAGAGGAGTAAGAACTATACTCATTGTTCCGGATTGGCCAAGAAGAGCTTGGTACCCAGAACTCCAAGATATAATCTCAGAGGACCGCGGGCCTCTGCCGCTCAGACAGGACCTGCTGCAGCAGGGGCCTGTCTGTTCCAAGACGCACCGTGGCTGCGTTTGACGGCATGGCGGTTGAACGCCGGATCCTGAAGGAAAAGGGCATTCCGGAGGAAGTTATCCCTACGCTAATTAACGCTAGGAAAGAAGTGAACGCAAACCATTATCACCGCATATGGCGGAAATATGTTGCATGCTGTGAGGCCAGGAAGGCCCCAACGGAGGAATTTCAGCTAGGTCGATTTCTGCTCTTCCTACAGTCAGGGGTGACTATGGGCCTAAATTTGGGTTCCATTAAGGTCCAGATTTCGGCTCTATCGATTTTCTTCCAAATTAGAACTGACTTCACTGCCTGAAGTTCAGACTTTTGTTAAGGGAGTGCTGCATAGTCAGCCCCCGTTTGTGCCTCCAGTGGCACCGTGGGATCTCAACGTGGTGTTGGATTTCCTGAAGTCGCATTGGTTTGAGCCACTTAAATCCGTGGAGCTAAAATACCTCACGTGGAAAGTGGTCATGCTGTTGGCCTTGGCGTCGGCCAGGCGTGTATCAGAATTAGCGGCTTTATCATGCAAAAGCCCTTATCTAATTTTTTTATATGGATAGGGCGGAATTGAGGACTCGTTCCCAATTCCTTCCTAAGGTGGTATCAGTTTTTCATGTGAACCAACCTATTGTGGTGCCTGCGGCTACTTGGGACTTGGAGGATTCCAAGTTACTGGACGTAGTCAGGGCCCTGAAAAATATATGTTTCCAGGACGGCTGGAGTCAGGAAAACTGACTCGCTATTTATCCTGTATGCACCCAACAAGCTGGGTGCTCCTGCTTCTAAGCAGACTATTGCTCGCTGGATCTGTAGCACGATTCAACTTGCACATTCTGCGGCTGGACTGCCGCACCCTAAATCTGTAAAAGCCCATTCCACGAGGAAAGTGGGCTCTTCTTGGGCGGCGGCCCGAGGGGTCTCGGCTTTACAAATTTGCCGAGCTGTTACTTGGTCGGGTTCAAACACTTTTGCAAGAGTCTACAAGTTTGATATCCTGGCTGAGGAGGACCTGAAGTTTGCTCATTCGGTGCTGCAGAGTCATCCGCACTCTCCCGCCCGTTTGGGAGCTTTGGTATAATCCCCATGGTCCTTACGGAGTCCCAGTATCCACTTAGGACGTCAGAGAAAATAAGATTTTACTCACCGGTAAATCTATTTCTCGTAGTCCGTAGTGGATGCTGGGCGCCCATGCCAAGTGCGGATTGTCTGCAATACTTGTATATAGTTATTGCCTAACTAAAGGGTTATTGTTGAGCCATCTGTTGAGAGGCTCAGTTATATTTCATACTGTTAACTGGGTATAGTATCACGAGTTATACGGTGTGATTGGTGTGGCTGGTATGAGTCTTACCCGGGATTCAAAATCCTTCCTTATTGTGTCAGCTCTTCCGGGCACAGTATCCTAACTGAGGTCTGGAGGAGGGTCATAGTGGGAGGAGCCAGTGCACACCAGGTAGTCCTAAAGCTTTCTTTAGTTGTGCCCAGTCTCCTGCGGAGCCGCTATTCCCCATGGTCCTTATGGAGTCCCAGCATCCACTACGGACTTCGAGATATAGATTTACCGGTGAGTAAAATCTTATTATTATATACTGGTGGTCAGCAAACTGTGCAAAACTGAAATGCACCACAAGTATGGATGGATAGTATACTTGACGACACAGAGGTAGGTACAGCAGTGGCCTACTGTACCGTAATGCTATATATTATATACTGGTGGTCAGCAAACTGTGCAAAACTGAAATGCACCACAGGTATGGATGGATAGTATACTTGACGACACAGAGGTAGGTACAGCAGTGGCCTACTGTACCGTAATGCTATGTATTATATACTGGTGGTCAGCAAACTGTGCAAAACTGAAATGCACCACAGGTATGGATGGATAGTATACTTGATGACACAGAGGTAGGTAGAGCAGTGGCCTACTGTACCGTAATGCTATATATTATATACTAGTGGTCAGCAAACTGTGCAAAACTGAAATGCACCACAGGTATGGATGGACAGTATACTTGATGACACAGAGGTAGGTACTGGTGGTCAGCAAACTGGCAAAACTGAAATGCACCACAGGTATGGATGGATAGTATACTTGACGACACAGAGGTAGGTACAGCAGTGGCCTACTGTACCGTAATGCTATATATTATATACTGGTGGTCAGCAAACTGTGCAAAACTGAAATGCACCACAGGTATGGATGGATAGTATACTTGACGACACAGAGGTAGGTACAGCAGTGGCCTACTGTACCGTACTCCTATATATTATATACTGGTGGTCAGCAAAATTATGCACTGTACTCCTACTATATACTGTCTACAATGCAGCACAGATATGGAGTGTTTTTCAGGCAGACAACGTATACTGGTGGTCACTGGTCAGCAAAACTCTGCACTGTACTCCTCCTATATAATATTATACTGGTGGTCCCCAGTCCCCACAATAAAGCAGCACACTGAGCACAGATGTGGAGTGTTTTTCAGGCAGACAACGTATACTGGTGGTCACTGTCAGCAAAACTCTGCACTGTACTCCTCCTATATTAATATACAGCTGCTCCCCAGTCCCCACAATTAAGATATAAGCAAGCACAAATATTTGCATCAACAATGAATAAACAGAGCCACGTCCTCTCCCTAACATTTCCAATGCACGAGTGAAAATGGCTGCTTATATAGAATCCGAATCTCGCGAGAATCCAACAGCGGGATGATGACGTTCGGGCGCGCTTGGGTTAACCGAGCCATACGGGAGAATCCGAGTATGCCCCGGACCCGTGTAAAATGGGTGAAGTTCGGGGGGGTTCGGTTTCCGAGGAACCGAACCCGCTCATCACTAGTATCCACCAGTTGTCTCTCTGAACTAGCTTCAGAGTCCAGCCTGGGGGCGTTTGTAGAGGCCAGGTTCTCTGCCTCAAGTCCGGCCCCTATTGAAGACGCATCTTTTCAAGCTACACAGCTGTAGTGCTGTGAAGAGCTGTACCAGATTATTTATTATTAACAGTTTCTTAAACAGCCCAGCAAATTCCGTAGCATTTTACAATTGGACACATTAATAAAACAAAGCTGGGTAATAACAAACAGTCGTAGAGGTGTGCTAGAAACACAGAAAAAATGGGGGATATCTCCCAGCGCTTAGTTATATCGAATGAGTTCTATAACCTATAAACTATAAAAGTGATTTAGTAAATACCAATAATCACAAAGTCAAAGAGTGAAATAAAATAAATTTCTTTTATTAAAGGTAAGATATGGGGATTTCCATAGAGGGTATCTTTCACTCCGTTCTAGAATACTAAAAGTTTTTTACAGTGATTCCTAATACCGGTATACTAAAAATAAATAAAATGACAAGACAAACAACACAAATGACATGTATAGTTAGTGATACGCTACCCTTAGCGATTTACTCACTAAACGTCTTAGATGTTATGATCACTAAAGGGTGATTCTTAAGTCCCAAGAATGTATAAATTTTCCACAAGGTGAAACTATTTGTATCAAAAAGGCAGTCTTAGTAAAGCTTCCATTCAGGCCACAATTTCCTGAAGCCAGTAAGCACAGTTTTCTTCAGGTATAACCTATGGAAAGCCACTTACTTCAAAAACCACGGAGAAACAAACGACGGGTGTCTGCCTGCAGACAAAAATTCGGTGTCTTTGCAATCGACTAGTTTCGCCTGTCTCAGCAGGCTTCCTCAGGATGGCCGAGTACACCTATTCCCCGCTATTTAAGCCTCCGTGCGGCTTCCGTTTCCATGGTAACCCGCTACTCCGCTGTCACAGCACCCAGCTGCATCGCGTCACTTCCGTTCCTTGTGACTGATTCCTCCATCTGCGTTACTTGGTTGCTTAGTAACCCGCTGCTCAACCGCCGCAGCATCCAGCTGACGCGTCACGTCACTTCCGTTCCTCGTGACTACTCCCTCCACATGCGTCGCCTTGGTTACTTCTAAAACTTCCGTCCCAGCGTCTCCATTTGTATACTAGTAGTCATGGTGATTTTAGTAGAACTTCCTGGCCGGACGTGTAGTATTTTGTATCAGTTGCCCTGGTGATTCCATTGTAGTTTCTAATCATAGCTACAATCGTCCTCTCATTTTTATCAACTAAATCGTCATACATAAAATGTTTAGATGCCATATTTCACTGTGAACTTACTGACTTTAAGAATTTAGAAGATCTTACTAATTTAAACCTGCAAAAGATTGAACAAGGAATAATAGAACAAAAAAAGATGAAATTTGCCAGAGATTATGAAGACTATCAAGGAGATATCAGAAATTGGAAAATAGAAAGAAGACCGCAGATGGGAATGGAAGGGAGAAGATGACCGTACCCAGATGAGCAGAGACAATATGAAAAAACATATAGAAGGGAGAGGAACCATTACTATCCACCACATAATTCTTCTGAACGACAGATGAAGAGACCTGGAGAAAATCTACGAGGAATGAGAAATGGAGAATTCGAATATAGAAGGAAGGAGTTACAGAAGGAAGTTGCGAGATACCGCAGAAGACCTGACCGAGAGGAAAGATCAACATGGATAGATACCAACATAAGGGAAAGAGATAACCATCGATGGGAGAGAGATAGAGGACAACAGCGGGAAGATTTAGAAGAGAAGAAGAATAAGAGAACATACAAGGAGAACTACCCTACAACCGAGACCTTGGTTAGGAGCTTTAATAATGGAAGGGAGGACCAACAAGAAGTCCTGAACCTCTCGGCTCGTGCTCTTATGGAACGTATTAATAATAGGGGAAAGAAAGATCCCATATTGGAAGATCACAACCGGATAGAAGAAGAGGAGGTTGATGACACAGAGGCCTATTTAGATGCTTTTTTAGAGCTAGCACAACAACAAAAAAACGTTTCATCATTAAGTCTGGGAGCAATTCCAAAGAAAACCCCAGACTCAGTGATAAAAAGAAGAAGAAGACTAAAAAGAAGCTCACCATCCGTAAACGGGGAAAGCGGGGAGGAGCAAAGAACAGGGCAAAAGAAAAAACAGAAGAAAAACAACAACAAAAAAACTACACGCAGGGGATATTCAACATAAGTAATTATGAATTGACCCCATTTGAAATAAAAGTCCTAGAGAAAGGACTTAAGTTTGCCCCGACAAATACGCTCAATAAATTTGACACTATAATAGACCTTCAAAAGTTCATTAGGACAATTACTTTGAAGAAATTCTTTAAAAAGAAGGAAAATGAGAATGGAATGAAGGAAGAAATAGTAATAGAGCCCTATGAACATTCTAATTTGAAAGGGAAATCCACGTTCTATCCCTCACACTTGAAAGGTCATCTGTTGAATACTTTCCAGAAGTTAGTTGAAGAAGATATTAAGAGGATTCCTGAGAAAGTGGGAAAGGCAGAGAAATGGAACTTGAGTGTGAAAGAGAAATATGCCTTGAAGAATCTGAACAGAATGAAAAAATTGTGATTAAACAAGCGGATAAAGGGGGGGGGATTGTTATTATGGATAAAGGGAATTATGACAAGGAGTGCATGAGATTATTAGAGGACACAAATACGTACTTAGAACTACAAAGAAACCCTATGGAAGAGTATAAGAAAGAACTGGAAAAGATACTCAAGGATGCATTAGAGAAAGGGATACTTACGAAGAACGAGTTCAAGTATGTCTACCCAGAACATCCGAAGGTGGCAGTGTTCTATCATTTGCCTAAAATCCATAAGGACCCTAAGACCCCCCCAGGAAGACCAATTGTCGCAGGGATTCAATCACTAACTTCCCACTTGTCCTGCTACATTGATGTCTTTTTGAATAAGCTAGTGACGACACAAAAAAGCTACATCAAAGACACAATACACATTCTAGACACATTAAATAAAATAGAATGGAAAGAGGGCTTCCTATTGGCCACATGTGATATTAAATCATTATACACATCAATTAGACATAATCAAGGGATGGAAAATGTTCAAAAAATTCTGAACGAAGAGTCAGATTTGCAGAAAGATCAAATTGAGTTCATTTTGAAAGGCATTAGTTTCACGCTAGAACATAATTTTTTCTGGTATGGAGGTAAATATTATAAACAAACCCAGGGAACAGCTATGGGTACAAACTTCGCCCCCTCATACGCTAATCTCTTTTTAGCGCAATGGGAGAAAGAATTTATATGGTCTAACAATGAATATCTCCCAAACCTTGTCCTATGGGCAAGGTTTATTGATGATGTGATCATCATCTGGGATGGGACCAGGAAAGATCTGGAAAGCTTCATTATGAAGATAAATGTAAATAATTTCAATCTAGAGTTTACAAAGGAGATTAGCGATACAAGTATAAATTATTTAGATCTAACCATCTTCATTGAAGATAATCATATTGAAACAAGAACATACAGGAAGGAGGAAGATTGCAATAGCTATCTAAATTTTAGGAGTAATCATCACCCCAAATGGCTATCAAATATTCCAAAAGGCCAGATGAGAAGGATTCGAAGAAACTGTTCCAAGAAGACAGACTATGATATACAAGTAATGGACCTTATGAAGCAATTTGGGGAAAAGAATTATATCCAGAGAGATCTGATAGACAATAAGGATGAAGTGGATAAAATGAAGAGGATGGATCTCCTTCGTTATAAAGATAAGAATGAGAAGAAAAGAGATTAAATAATGTTCTTAACAAGATTCTCGAGCCAGCGGAGATTTTTGGAAGAAAGTATATACAAACACTGGCATATTTTAACTACAGATGAAGACCTTCGAGAGATTATACCAGTAAAACCTAAAATTATATATAGAAGAGCACCTACTCTGAAGACCAGTCTGGTGAGAAGTTATTGTAAGAACGAGAGGAAAGAAGAAACAACATGGCTGAAAGATATGAAACCAGGTTTCTATAAGTGCAATAACTGTATAGTCTGTAAGAAAACAAGAAATATTTCAACAAAGCCGATCACTAAATATAAATCAAATAGTACAGGAAAAGAATATAAAATAAAAGAAAAAATTACGTGTAACTCAAAAGGGGTGATATATTTGATAACGTGTCCCTGTGGGCTCCAATATGTGGGCAAGACCTATCGGTGCCTTCAGACTAGAATAAATGAACATTTGAATAACATTAGGACACAAAAAGAAAACCATAGTATTCCTGTACATTTTGCCAAAGTACATAATAGTGACCCTACGGTGCTATCATTCATTGGAATAAAACTGGTACAAAAATCATGGAGAGGAGGAGACTGGGATAGTGAACTTTTAAAGGAAGAGGCAAGAACTATTTTTGAATTGGGGACTTTGGTCCCAAAGGGTCTAAACATAGATTGGGAACTCTATCCGTTCCTAAAGGAATAAATTAAAGAAGATTATTTGAGAGAATTTATTTTAGAGAATATGTATCTAGTAATAAGGATATTTTAGAGGCACTGTGTGTTTTGTGTTTTGTGTTCTGTGTTGTAGTGGTGTGTAGTATATGTGTGTGTTTTCTGCTTATAAGGAATTTCGATTGATTAATATAAATTGTGGAGTTTTTTATCTATAAAATAAGGGCTGCCGGGATTTTGAAGCCAATAAGGAAGATATGGCCCATAAATAATTATGGATATGAACATTGTATGTAAATTCAAGGAAAATCCCGGGAAGAGATTACTATATGTACAAGAATTTCTAGGAATAGGAGTGGAGCAGATGAAGTTGATAGAAATGACATCAATGATGAATACCAATACGTGAATGCGATGTAGTGGACTCCACTCGATTGACAATCGTGAGATCTAAATACATAGTGAAATATGGCATCTAAACATTTTATGTATGACGATCTAGTTGATAAAAATGAGAGGACGATTGTAGCTATGATTAGAAACTACAATGGAATCACCAGGGCAACTGATACAAAATACTACACGTCCGGCCAAGAAGTTCTACTAAAATCACCATGACTACTAGTATACAAATGGAGACGCTGGGACGGAAGTTTTAGAAGTAACCAAGGCGACGCATGTGGAGGGAGTAGTCACGAGGGACGGAAGTGACGTGACGCGTCAGCTGGATGCTGCGGCGGTTGAGCAACGGGTTACTAAGCAACCAAGTAACACAGATGGAGGAATCAGTTACAAGGAACGGAAGTGACGCGATGCAGCTGGGTGCTGTGACAGCGGAGTAGCGGGTTACCATGGAAACGGAAGCCGCACGGAGGCTTAAATAGTGGGGAATAGGTGTACTCGGCCATCCTGAGGAAGCCTGCTGAGACAGGCGAAACTAGTCGATTGCAGAGACACCGAATTTTTGTCTGCCGGCAGACACCCGTCGTTTGTTTCTCCGTGGTTTTTGAAGTAAGTGGCTTTCCATAGGTTATACCTGAAGAAAACTGTGCTTACTGGCTTCAGGAAATTGTGGCCTGAATGGAAGCTTTACTAAGACTGCCTTTTTGATACAAATAGTTTCACCTTGTGGAAAATTTATACATTCTTGGGACTTAAGAATCACCCTTTAGTGATCATAACATCTAAGACGTTTAGTGAGTAAATCGCTAAGGGTAGCGTATCACTAACTATACATGTCATTTGTGTTGTTTGTCTTGTCATTTTATTTATTTTTAGTATACCGGTATTAGGAATCACTGTAAAAAACTTTTAGTATTCTAGAACGGAGTGAATGATACCCTCTATGGAAATCCCCATATCTTACCTTTAATAAAAGAAATGTATTTTATTTCACTCTTTGACTTTGTGATTATTGGTATTTACTAAATCACTTTTATAGTTTATAGGTTATAGAACTCATTCGATATAACTAAGCGCTGGGAGATATCCCCCATTTTTTCTGTGTTTCTAGCAACGGAGAGGATAGTGGAATCCTCTCCTTTTTCTCCAGAGCAGCTTTAATATATCGAGTGAGGCAGGAATAAGCTCAGTCCCCTACTCTTCCTTTTTATAGAGGTGTGCTACTTCACTGCCCTTGGCCCAGCTGTTATGGGGAGCAGAGGCGTAACTAGGGTCTTTGGCGCCCCAGGCAAGATGAAGAACGGTGCCACCCCCCCCACAACTGTGTGCACATGCCAGAAAATGGGTGTGGCCACATGCTACAATGGGTGTGGCCACTGAAAAATGGGGTGTATCAACATGACATGCCACCTGTATCTCGTCACTCTGGGACCTTTCCATTCCATATGCACCTTACCTATGTGGGGGTTTATAACAATGGGGAACCTCTGAAAACATTTATCTTCCTTGGGCAGTCGGCGTCTTCAGTCGGCATTCACTATTCATGTAGGATGTCACATGGTCCTGAAGATGCCGGTTTGTGTAGGAACATTACCAAGTTCATCATCATACAACAGCAGTTCAAACAGACTCATGTCCCCTGTGTCATTTCCTGCACCCTGCGTCTCTCAGCCACACCATCATCTCTACCCTGTATCTCTTATCCACACCATCTCCCCCTGTGTCTCTTAGTCACGCCATTTCCCACCTGCATCTCTCAGCCACACAATGATCTCCTCCCTGTATCTCTCAGCCACACCATCATCTCCTCCCTGCGTCTCTCAGCCACACCATAATCTTCCCCCTGGGTCATCTTTCAGCCATGCTGTTATCTCCCCCATGTGTTGCCTCTCAGCCACATCATCATCTCCTCCCTGCATCATCTCTCAGCACACCATCATCTCTCCCCTGCGTTGTCTTTCGGTGCGTATCATCTCCCCCCCCACGTCGTCTCTCAGTATACTTACATCTCCCCCTTGCGTCGTCTCTCAGCCACGCCATTATCTCCCCCATGCGTAGCCTCCTGTAATTTTGTGTTTCTCTCTGTGTTTCCCCTCTCTAGTCATTGTGTCTCTCGTCTTTCTCTGTGTTTCCCTCCTCCAGTCATTGTGTTTCTCTCACTGTGTTTAATATACTTTCTGCTGCGGGGTACACTGGGCTCCACAAGGAATGGACAATGGGGTGTAGAGTAGGATCTTGATCCGAAGCACCAACAAGCTCAAAAGCTTTGACCTTCTTCCCAAGATGCATAGCGCCGCCTCCTATATCACCCCGCCTCCGTGCACAGGAGCTCAGTTTGTAGTTGGTGCTTGCAGTGCAAGCATGTAACAGGAAGAGCTGCTCACAGCAGCTCTAGAAAAAGCTTTTTCTGAGGAAAAAAGAAGACTACAAGGGCTGCAGCAAAGGCACAGATTGTGCTGGATGTCAGTAGACATTGCCTGCTGCAGCTCCATCTCTCCCCCAGCGGCGCTGTACACTCCCGTGCCCTGGTTGCTGGGTACCTACAGCAGGAGGCTCCGGTTTTCTTCTAAGTTAGTCACACACGGCTGGGGCTCTCCGGGATCGCGGGGCCGTACTTCGGGAGGAGGTAAGTGGATCCCGCTCGCGGGACCCGCACTTTATCACGATCCGGCGCAGCCAGTGGGAGGTGGGCCGCGCGCGCTGGCGGTGGACACTGTGGCAGTACAGGCGATCCCACTAGATCACCAGGGCATGGGTGCAGGTCAGGTTTTTTCTCTAAACCTTTTTACAAGTAGCCCGCAGTACCTGGTGGTTTTGCCAGCAGAGGGGATAAGGCTTAGACCTGGAGCCCCTCCCCCAGCCCCTGGGCGCCATTTTCTGCAAATGTTCCCGCCCTGGAGCTGCATATCTGTCTCTCCCTCACTCCCTGGCGGTGTCTGTGGCGCCATTATCCCTCAGCTCACTGTTCCTGGGAATGCTTGGGCAAATCCTCCTATGTAAAGCCGCCTGGTTGTCAGTGCTGTGACTTTACAAGACACTTAAGTATTCTACCTGCCTTTTTTAGTCAGTGTTAGTTAAGAAAGAGTGCACTTAGTCAGGGTTTCCTAGTACAATTGCCCTGTGATATGCATCCAGTCTTACTGTGTACTGTTATATCTATTGTTATATAGCTGTGTAAACTAGTCCAGTGCAGTATTATTGTTACAGGTAGTAATAACCTCTACATTGTACAGACTGTGACTATTTGTGTGTGCATTTGATAGCTGAGTGGTGTCCATTTCCTGTCTTTCACTCAACCTGCTATCCCTATATTCTATAAACTGAGGGGGCTTGGTGCGTCAGGTTTTATCTAATATAGGATTTTCACAAAGATATACTGTATTACGTATTTTTCTCTGTGATTTAGTCACCATATCTCTCCTTTATCTCTGCTGGTGCTGACTACACTGTGCAGGGGTTTGGGCTAGAGGTATTGTGCTGCTGACAAATTGTACTGTGTTACCTGATACTGCAAGTTATATCATGTCTGCTTCTGAGGGTAACGGTTCAGGGGCTGAACACACTGCCGGTGTTTCTGAAGCTGCAGATACCTATGAGGAGAATATAGCAGCTTTGGGCTCTGATTCTGGGGGCTCCTTGCCCCCCAGTGGGACGGTGGCAACGGGGGCAAAAAATGACCCGCCGTGGGCCGCTTTTTCCACGCTTCTGCATACGCTAGTTCATAAACTAACACCCCCTATGGGATCCCCAATGCCGGTGCAACCGTTTGTGGTCCCTGCAGCTAACCCGCCGTGGGCGAACGATTTATCTGCTCAAATAAAGAAGTTGAACCAGTCCCTGACTACTAAAAAGTCTGATCGTCGCTCGCCTACGTCCAAGGGGTCCTCTAAGCGAGCGATTGTCTCCTCACAATCCACTGCTGTCACTGACACCTCGTCGGATGAAGACGGCACTTACACTGACCCCACAGGTTCTGACTCAGATACGGCTGATGGGGAGGGTGGTTCACATGTGGATGTTCCTGATCTTTTGGAGGCTATTAAGTTAATTTTACAGATTACGGATGATCCCGAGCCATCCGTTCCTCCTAAGAAACCAGATAGGTTCAAGCGTCAGAAGGTGATTAAACAAGTTTTACCTCACTCTGACCACCTAATTGATATACGTCAGGAACCCTGGGAAAACCCGGGTACGAAGTTTGTGCCTCAAAAGAAGATGCTGGCTAGCTATCCCCTCGCGCCGGAGCTGTCTAAGAATTGGGAAACGCCTCCTCCAGTGGACTCACATGTGGCTTGGATGGTGGTTTCCTCAGCTCTACCGGTCACCACCGTCACGTCTCTTAAAGAGCCTACGGATAAACGTGTGGAGGGTTGTCTGAAAGCGATTTACACCCTCACGGGTGCTGCACAAAGGCCCACTTTTGCAGCTACTTGGGCTGCAGAGGCCATTGAAGCATGGGCTGTGGAGTTAGATGCTGAAATCTCCTCTGACCATGCTAGACAATGCTTGTCTTATATTGTCACAGCTTCTCGTTGTATTAAAGAGGCGGCTTCTGATGCTGGTATCCTGGCAGCCAAGGCCTCTACTACGTCAGTCCTGGCTCGCCGGATATTGTGGCTGAGATACTGGTCTGTGGATCTGGTCTCTAGAAAAACCCTGGAGGTACTCCCTTTTAAGGGAGATATTCTGTTTGGGGAGAATTTAAATAAGATTGTGGCTGACTTGGCTACTGCCAAAACTGCTTGTCTGCCAAGTACTTCTGTGTCGAAGGCTAAAAGTACTTCCTTTCACCCCTTTCGTCCTTCAGGTAAAGCAAAAGGTCAGGCGTACAACAAGCAGGCCCGCACTTCCAAACCTGGTAAGCCTAAGCCCAAAAGAGTCTGGGCGGCCCATCAGCCAGCTTCCAAGACAGATAAGCCGGCCGCATGATGGGGCGGGCCTCCCTCTGGGGGATCCCAGGGTGGGGGGCCGGCTTCTAGGGTATACCCAGGAATGGTTGAAGACCACTTCAGATGCCTGGGTATGGGAAGTCGTCACTCGAGGTTACGCCATAGCCTTCAAAAACCGACCCCCTCATCGATTTTGCCAGACAGATGTCCCATTGGACAAGACAAAGGCAAACACTCTACATTTGGTGGTACAGACCCTCCTGGATACAGGAGTCGTAGTACAGGTGCCTCTTGTGCAGAGGGGCCGGGGGTACTATTCTCCGCTGTTTCTAGTCCCGAAACGGAATGGGTCCTCCCGGCCCATTCTCAACCTCAAGGCATTGAACAGGTTTGTGTAGGTTTCCAAGTTCCGAATGGAAACCCTTCACTCTATATTTCTGGCCTTGGAACCTGGCGACTTCATGATCTCCCTGGATATACAGGATGCTTACCTGCATATTCCTATAGCAGTGTCTCATCAGCAATACCTGAGATTTGCGATTGGCAACTGCCATTACCAGTTTCGGGCGTTACCTTTTGGTTTAACAACGGCTCCACGAGTCTTTACAAAAGTCATAGCGGTGATGACGGTGGTACTCCGCCATCAAGGGGTCAGGATACTGCCGTATTTGGACGACTTGTTAATCCTGGCAAATTCCCCAGAACTTCTCCTGTGTCATTCAGATGTGACGGTCCAGTTTCTGCAAGCCCACGGGTGGCTCATCAACTGGAAGAAGTCATCCATGATCCCTGCTCAGAGCATGGTGCATCTGGGAGCACTATTGGACACTCACAACCAGCGGTTGTTCCTGTCTCAGGAGAAAGTCCTGAAACTTCAGGATAGGATTCGTTGCTTCCTATCTCGTCCGCAAGTGTCGATACATTCGGCAATGCAGGTGCTGGGCCTCATGGTGTCAGCATTCGACATGGTGGAGTACGCTCGATTTCACTCTCGCCCTCTCCAGAGGCTGATTCTAGCCAAATGGGATGGCCTGCCTCACCGGATCAGGTCTCAAATGATCTAATTGACTCCGGAGGTCCGTCTGTCGCTGCTCTGGTGGCTCCGGGACCAACAACTGTGCAGGGGCCGTCCATTCTGAATATCCGACTGGGTCCTGTTGACGACAGATGCCAGTCTAAGAGGTTGGGGCGCGGTGCTGGAGCAACACTCCCTTCAGGGGCGGTGGACCAAGGAGGAGTCCCTCCTCTCGATCAATATTCTGGAGTTGCGGGCGGTCTTCAATGCCTTGAACCTAGCCCAGCATTTAATTCAGAACCGTCCTATTCAAGTACAGTCGGACAACGCCACCACAGTGGCTTACATGAATCATCAAGGCGGCACTTGAAGCCGCCTAGCAATGAAGGAAGTCTTACGGATTCTACAGTGGGCAGAACGCCATCTACCGGCCATATCGGCAATATTCATTCCGGGAGTCCTGAATTGGGAAGCGGACTTTCTCAGTCGTCAGGACGTGCATGCCGGCGAGTGGGGCCTCCATCCAGAAGTGTTTCAACTCCTAGTGGAAAGGTGGGGCCTTCCAGACGTAGATCTGATGGCGTCTCAACACAATCACAAGGTTCTGGTCTTCGGAGCAAGGACAAGGGATCCTCAAGCAGCATTCGTGGATGCGCTGTCGGTACCGTGGAGGTTTCGGCTGCCGTACGTGTTCCCTCCGGTGTCACTCCTGCCCAGGGTAATTCGGAAGTTCAAGCAAGAAAAAGGAATTCTGCTTCTCATAGCTCCGGCGTGGCCCAGACGGCACTGGTTCTCAGACCTGCAGGGCCTATCGTCAGAGCGTCCAATTCTACTTCCACAACGCCCAGACCTCCTCGTTCGGGGCCCCTGTGTCTACCAGGACCTAGCCCGGCTGTCTTTGACGGCGTGGCTCTCGAAGCTTTCGTCTTAAGGGCTAAAGGGTTTTCTGAGGCGGTCATTCAAACTATGTTGCGGGCCCGGAAACCGGCTTCGGCTCGGATTTATTATAGGGTCTGGCATTCTTACTTTGTTTGGTGCGCATCTAACGATTATGACGCTTCCAAGTTTAGTATAGCCAAGTTGTTGGCTTTTCTTCAGCAGGGCCTGGACTTAGGCCTGCGTCTGGCCTCCCTCAAGGTTCAAATATCTGCCTTGTCGGTGTGGTTTCAGAGAAAAATTGCGACCTTACCTGATGTGCATACCTTTACTCAGGGCGTGTTGCGTATCCAACCTCCCTGTGTCCCGCCTGTGGCTCCTTGGGACTTGTCAGTGGTTTTGGAGGCATTACAAGAGTCTCCGTTTGAACCTCTTGGTTCAGCTGACCTTAAGTGGCTTTCCCTTCAGGTGGTGTTTCTGCTGGCTATTGCTTCAGCTAGAAGAGTGTCGGATTTGGGTGCCTTGTCCTGTAGATCCCCATATCTGATATTTTACCGTGACCGGGCGGTTCTTAGGACTCGTCCCGGCTATCTGCCTAAGGTGGTTTCTTCGTTCCACCTTAATCAGGAGATTGTAGTTCCGGCACTTGTTTCTCCTGATCTGTCTCCCAAAGAGCGGTCTATGTGAAGAGAACTGCTTCTGTTAGGAAATCTGATTCTCTCTTTGTTGTGTTTGGGTTTCACAAACGGGGCTGGCCTGCTCACAAGCAAACTCTGGCCAGATGGATTAGAATGGTGATTGCACATGCTTATGTGAAGGCTGGTCTCTCTGCTCCTGATCACATTAAGGCCCATTCTACTCAGTCTGTTGGACCTTCTTGGGCGGCCCAATGTGGTGCGACCCTTGAACAATTGTGCAAGGCGGCTACGTGATCCTCTGTTAACACGTTCATAAGGTTCTATGCCTTCGATACTGCCGCTTCCCAGGATGCTTCCTTTGGACGCCGGGTTCTTGTGCCCGCTACAGTGCGTCCCCTCCCATAAGGAACTGCTTTAGGACATCCCCATTGTCCATTCCTTGTGGAGCCCAGTGTACCCCGCAGCAGAAAACGAGTTTTATGGTAAGAACTTACCTTTGTTAAAACTCTTTTCTGCGAGGTACACTGGGCTCCACAAGGCGCCCACCCTGACGCACTTTGCTTCTATGGGTTGGTATGGCATTAGCCACTGACACTTCTCCTGTTGGGAGAGTGGGGTGTTTGTGGCAACTGGCAGTTGTCGTCTCTTTTTTACTTGCTACTGCATTGGGCTGGTTAACAAAACTGAGCTCCTGTGCACGGAGGTGGGGTGATATAGGAGGCGGCGCTATGCATCTTGGGAAGAAGGTCAAAGCTTTTGAGCCTGTTGGTGCTTCGGATCAAGATCCTACTCTACACCCCATTGTCCATTCCTTGTGGAGCCCAGTGTACCTCGCAGAAAGAGTTTTAACAAAGGTAAGTTCTTACCATAAAACTCGTTTTTTATACATACGAGCCGAAATTTACATATGTACGAGCCGAAATTTACATTATGCCACACAGTAAGATACAAAATTCAAATTATGCCACACAGTATGATTGGAAATTCACATTATGCCACGCAGTATGAGCCAAATTTACATTATGTCACACAGTATGTCCCCAGCAGTGCCAGATACAGATACACCTAATGCCCTTAGAGGTGCCAGTTACACATACTGCCCCCAGTAGTGGCAGTTACACATAATGCCCCCAGTATTGGCAGTTACACATAATGCCCCCAGCAGTGCCAGATACAGGTAATGCCCCCAGCTTGGCCAAATACACATAAAACCTCCAGCAGTGCTAGATAGACAAAATACCCCAGTAGTGCCAGGAACACGTAATGCCCTCAGTAGAGCTCACCGCTGCTGGGCTTCTGTCTGCCACTGCTTGCTTGCTGCTGCTGCTCCTATCTCAGGGGAGGAGAGCGCAGCGCAGCATGCCTCTCCTAAGTCTTGCCCCTCACTGAAGCCCTCCGGCAGTTATTTGAGCTTGTGGTCTGGCAACTCTGATTGGCTGGTGGCTGACAACAAATTCTAAATGGCCAGACGCAGTGGGGGGCTGGGCGCAGGAATTGATCAACACACTTGGCGTCGGAGGTGGGGGGGTGGACATTAGGGGGTGCCAGTGCACACCAGGCACCCCCCGTGCGCATGCCTATGAACACATGGGGCGGTATTCAATTCTTTCCACCCCCTTCCACACCTGTTCTGTTTCTGCTGATGGGCATGGTATAATCATTTCCGCTCGCTACCCCTGGGGTAGCTAGGGCACCCAGGCCTTTACGCAGCTAAACCTGATTTCTATGGCCACGATATGTGTGATAATGGGGACCACTTTAGAAAGGAAATTGGGCTTGATATATCATTTGAATACTGCCCATATATTGTTAACTTCATTATTACAGCCCAGAATGCTGCAGTAGGAAAATAAGTGTGAAGTGCGGAAGCAGAGCAATAGGTCATATTTGGGAGCAGAGAAATGAATCACATTGTAGGGCCCAATTAAGTATTATATTTATCACATTTTTAATGACTGAACTGGCATCTTTATCTGCATGGGGTTTGCCAGTGAAAGGATTACAATTTCCCTATGTCTCTGCTCCATGATTAGATAACCTATTATGCTTCTATTAATTGCCCATTTTATAACCACAGAACGTAATTACACACCTCACATTTCCCTTCACTTCCTTTAAATTGCATTTTGAATTTACAGATTCAACATCTTAAATCTGCTGGCGAATAGGTCCTGTATAGTTCCTTGGAATTGATGTCTCTTTATTACATGTATTTACAAAGCTTTCCCCCTGTTATTTGGTGTAATTTGTGTTTAATCACACACACATATATTCAATTCTGTAGCGTCATGTCAGCTTTTAAAATATTAGAAAAAAAATCAGCTAAAATGTTGGATACAAGTCTTTGGGAAAATGCAGTAATTCTGCCACTTAGTAATAACTGATTTCTCTGCAGTAAGATATTGTAAGTGACTTGGTAATAGCATGTCATTAGTCGGTGACTGAATAAATCTAAACACAAAGAGAGGTAGTTATTAGCTGCATACTGTAACCATCTGCTTGTCGCCAGATGCAGAAGGATACGTCATATATTCATAGTAAACAACCATAACTACTGATTTGCAAGTGAGCAGCTTTCCTAAAGGACCACAGCCCTAAACATAAAAGTATAAGGAGCATATTTATTAAGTATTGGCTTCTAGATGAAATAATTATGATTTCTTATAGCTGCAAAAAGAAATTAAAGATCATCCAACTATGATGTATCTATAATGGGTGCACTCCTTTCTTCAATACTTGCAAGCAACACTGCACAAATCACCGGGAAAATGGTGCGGCAGCTGTTATCCCAGTGTCTTGCGCATGTGCGGTAGGAAAGTGAATGCTGCGCAATTTCCCTGGAGACCTGCGCATGTGCAGTGGACTCTGACTTATCACCAGAATCTACTAACGCTCAGAGTCGGTGCTCTGTTTTTAGATATCAAAATACAATTACATAATATCAAAGGACACATTCCAGGACAGGGACTCCGATAGCAGAAAAAAGTACAATAGCCAATAGATATCAAATAGTTATTAAAAAGCATATGTATATAGGTATATGGGTGGCACTCGATATACTGGCTGTCGGGATCCCGACCGTCAGGATACTGACAACCGTGCCCGCAGCGAGCCTGCAAGGGGCTCTTTTGCGCTCACCCAGGCACCGGGATCCCGATAGACGGCCAGTCATACTACACCTCATCAGATATATGTATATCAATTTAGTTATAAAAATACAGTTATATAATATGAAAGAACACATTCAAGGAGAGTGACTGCGATAGCAGAACATCCCTGACATGTGTTTAAATGAAAATAATCACTAGTTCAATCCATCACTTTTTCAGGAACTTGGCGCACTACTGTGCATGCCCAGTCTGCTGACCATGCACGTGCAAGTGGAGAGTACCGGTACTAATACCCATAGGCAGGGCCATATTGACCTATGGCCGGGCCCCTAGGCTTTCAGGTATTTCGGGCCCTCTCCGGCACTTCAATCTTTCACCCCATTACAGCTGACATTTGAGAAACAGAGCTTATGCCATCACTTTCAGTACTCACACAGACACCGATACAAAGTTGAAATGAAGGCTGCTGACCTCTTTTCTCACAGCACAATTGTTCTTTCTTCTCTTCTATTGTTTTAAATAGTGCTAGGGCGTTATTGGTCAGTTGCCGCCCCCCTAATGATAATCACGACACCGAATAACAGCTAAGGTGGTCACCAGTCCTGTAAATAAGGGGACTGGTGATACTGCTGACAGCTAGCTCAGACTGTAATTCCGTCTGGCTGGTGTGCAGTCAGCCCCGTGTGCTAGGGCAGGTCACTGTAAGCGCTATCAGGTGCAACATAGCCCCGTCCTGAGGACCAATGTGTATGCACAGTGCAAAGCCAGGTAGATGGTGCAATAATTAGGAAAATACTGTATATTCCTGCTGGCTGTATAAATAGAAAGGCTTAAAGTGGTGGACATAAGCAGCAATCTCAGGAGAGTGAAAGTCTGTATCCCTCAGTGCATTTCACTGCAAACTGCAGCTTCTTTAGGTGGCAGATTTGGTTGGGGTTTTTTGTGGCAGTCTTGCAAATCGCTGTTTTACTATAGGCAAAACCAATGGGAATCTGCCATCAATAACGACTTTGGAACACAACTGAACAGCAGATTTCCATTAATGATCTTTACAATAGAAGCACAGAAACCTTGTATTTAGTAAGCATTAGCTCAGAGCTGGCCCTGATCAATTTGGTGTACTCATAGGCATGCGCAGCTTATTTTATTAGGGTGTGCACCGCCAGAGGGGCTTGTTTAGCACTATTTTACATTCTCTCAGTAAAAATCACATGGCTTAATCTAATTTATCCCTAGTTCCCAATAGTACATGTAGATATAAAACACCCCAGAAAAATAAAATTAATAAAATGAAGCATAATGGCGAGACCACTGGCCAGTACTCCACTATGGCATAACCCTGAGCCCCAGCTGCCACTGCGCCCTGTCTCTGCTTACACTTCCCCAACCTATCCCTGACCCAGTGGCAGAACTAGAGAGTGGTGGGCCTTGGTGCATATGCATTCTCTTGCACCCCAGCAACTACACCCTGATTTTGAGTGGGAAAAGTATGTAAGATTTAGGGGGGCGAACATTTGAGTTATTCACATTATATCACACAGTATGAGTCGAAATTCACATTATGCCACACAGTATGAGCCAAAATTCACATTATGCCGCACAGTATGAGATGAAATTGACATTATGCCACACAGTATGAGCCAAAATTCACATTATGCCACACAGTCTGAGACGAAATTGACATTATGCCACACAGTTTGAGCTGAAATTCATATTATGCCAAAAGGCATGAGCCGAAATTCAGAATATGCCACACGGTATGAGCCGAAATTCACATTACGCCACAACATATGAGCCGAAATTCACAATATGCCACACGGTATGAGCCGAAATTCACAATATGCCACACGGCATGAGCCAAAATTCACATTATGCCACAAGGCATGAGCCGAAATTCACATTATGCCACAAGGCATGAGCCGAAATTCACATTATGCCACAAGGCATGAGACGAAATTTACATTATGCCAAAAGGCATGAGCCGAAATTCACAATATGCCACACGGTATGAGCCGAAATTCACATTACGCCACAAGGCATGAGCCGAAATTCACAATATGCCACACGGTATGAGCCGAAATTCACATTATGCCACAAGGCATGAGCCGAAATTCACATTATGCCACAAGGCATGAGACTAAATTTACATTATGCCACAAGGCATGAGCCGAAATTCACAATATGCCACACGGTATGAGCCGAAATTCACATTACGCCACAAGGCATGAGCCGAAATTCACAATATGCCACACGGTATGAGCTGAAATTCACATTATGCCACAAGGCATGAGCCGAAATTCACATTATGCCACAAGGCATGAGCCGAAATTTACAATATGCCACACGGTATGAACCGAAATTCACAATACGCCACAAGGCATGAGCCGAAATTCAGAATATGCCACAAGGTATGAGCTGAAATTCAGAATATGCCATACGGTATGAGCCGAAATTAACAATATGCCACACTGTATGAGCCGAAATTCACATTACGCCACAAGGCATGAGCCGAAATTCACAATATGCCACACGGTATGAGCTGAAATTCACATTATGCCACAAGGCATGAGCCGAAATTTACAATCTGCCACACGGTATGAACCGAAATTCACATTACGCCACAAGGCATGAGCCGAAATTCAGAATATGCCACAAGGTATGAGCCGAAATTCAGAATATGCCACACGGTATGAGCCGAAATTCACATTATGTCACACGGCATGAGCAGAAATTCATATTCTGGTTTTCATATTCAGAGGATGACACTGGGGTGAGGCGGAGGGTGACAGCCATGAGGGTGACACTGGGGTGATGCAGTCGGAGAAAAGCAGAGGGTGACATGTAGTGGGAGACAGAGGGTGATACTGGGGTAACACAGTGGGTGACAGGCAAATGGTAACACTGGGGACATGTAGTGGGTTACAGGCAAATGGTAACACTGGGGACATGTAGTGGGTGACAGGCAGAGAGAGTGACAGCCATAAGGGTAGCACTGGGGTGAGGCAGTGGGAGAAAGGCAGAGGGTGACACTGAAGATACTTAGTAGATGACAGGCAGAAGGTGAGACTGGGGACATGTAGTGGGGACAGGCAGAAAAGGTGACACCGGGGTGAGGCAATAGGAGATAGACAGAGGGGCACACTATGGACAAGTAATGGGTGACATGCATAGGGAGACACTAGTGATACGTACTGGGTGACATGGATGAAGTTTGGGGGTGCAGCAGATGGGCATTTGGAGCTGTGAGGGGAGAGTGGGGCATGTGTGGGCAGCAGGTGGGACTGTATTGAGAACGTTCTTAATGAAAAAGCTGAGAGAAGACCAGGTACCCTGGCCACACCACATCCATTAATGTGGAGACCTGACAGACACGGGGAAGAGCCAGCATGAAGCAGAGAGCTGGGTAAGTGGGACAAACCTTGGCTGCAGGCGGCTACTCTCTCCAGTACCACCAGCTGGCTCAGCTCCGCCGACACCTTGCCCTGCAGACGCTCTGAGTCCCTGGCCCCTCAGCAGCTCTTTCAGTGTGCACTCTGCTCCGTCCATCACCTCCGCGGGTCCCGCAGCCATGGCATCCTGGAATCTGTCAAACAAGTCACGTCACACAAACGCAGGGGCCGCTGGGGGGAGTACAGACGGCTCCTGCGGAGTAGAAACTTGCCCGCTTCTCCATGATCCTTAGTGGACCCGCTTCACCGCGACTGTGGAGCTGGTATATGTAATAGGCTAACACTGAGGGGTACCTGACATTAGGGTATGCCTGTGCAATACCCCCCATGCGCACGCCTATGCATAGAACGCATACATATACATACACATAGAACATATACATATAAACACACATATGGGTTTGGTATGCATGACAGCCGGATGGGATGCCGGCAGTCAAAATACCGACGCCAGCATCCAGAGGAATGAAATCCTGACGGATGATTTAACTAATCTATTCTCTGTCCCCTACCCCCTAAGACTAACCCTCCCTTCCCGCAGCCTAACCCTAACCTCCCCTCTCAGTGCCTAACCCTAAACTCCACCCGGTGGTGCCTTATCTTAACCCCCCCCTGTCCGCAGCCTAACCCTAACCTCCCACCTCCTGTAGCCTAACCCTATCCCCTCCAGTGTCGGCTAAATCTACCCCCTCTCCCTTCTCCGGCAGTAGTCAAAGTTCTGTGGCTATACTTACAATGGCCGGGATCCTAACACATACACAGACATGGTACACACACTGCACATATACACACAAATACAAAACATACATATACACATATGTAGAACACATACACATACAGTACATATAAACACACACACACACACACACACACACACACACACAACGCATACATATGCACATATATAGACTAGAGTACACACACAAACCCACTGACACCTCGAGGATGGGGCCTGGCGGTAGCTGCAGGAACCAGGAGCAGATCAGTGCTGGTGGTCGCGCAGGGCCCTTTTCATAATTAAGCTCCGCCCACTAGCGGCTTATGTCGCGGGTCGGTGGGGGAGGGGGCGGAGCCAATATGACACCATTCAAAGAGAAACATGTCATAATGGCTCCGCCCCTCACCACCGACCCGCAAATCGCGGCATATAGCCGCGAGGGTTCGGAGCTTCAATCGCCGGGACAGGGACCCACTTGAAATAAAAAATACATTTGATCCACGGTGAGGGAAACTCGCAGGTCCTTCCATTGCCCAAAGTTTAGTTGAGCCAGCTCTGGCATGCCCCTGGCCACTGCAAATGCCCTAGGCATTTGCCTATAGATAGGGCCGGCTCTGACTGCCCGCTTACGTTCTCTGCTGCCACCTGTCAAGTGTCGGGGTTGCCGGACATTAGGGGGTGCCTGTGCGCACCAGGCACCCCCCGTGCGCACGCCTATGGGTGTACTAGGCAACATTTTGTCTTGAAGAGCTCCAGTGCAATTGAGAGCAGAGCAGTAACTAGATTTGTTGGTGTCCTGTGCCAGAAAGAGAATTGGCGCCCCCTTATTTTTACAATAGGGACATAAAAGCATGCTTTGCGGGGATGGGGTATGACAAAATTTATTTCAATATTCTGCCACACCCAGGACTCAACACTAAACAATTTTAATTGAATTGTAGATAATATGAATTGTCTAAATTATACTACTAGTCAACATGCAATAATTTATACCTCCCAACTCCAATGGGATCAAAGGAAGGACATTAACGCCCCCCGAATGCGCGCGTCCGAAATTGGTGGTGTGGTCTCTCCACAAGGGGTGTGGCCTCGCTATGGGGCATGGACACATGGACAGCGCTCAGTGAGCTGCAGGCCATTCCACTGTCCCTATCTGTCGGGGAATAGACGCTGTGAGCATGCGCACAGCATCTATTCACCGCTGCTCTGCTCAGAGCAACGAGTGACGGGGGTCTCCCAACTGTCCCCCCCACCCGCGGACACTGTGACATGCGGGTGGGACAGCGGGACAGACTGTGAAAAATAGGACTGTCCCATCAAAATTGGGACAGTTAGGAGGCGTGATGATTGTTTATGTGCTTTCCTTTGGAATAATTAAGACACATTGTAAAAATGTTTTTCTGTTTTTGTTTCTCCAGGCTCATTGAAACATCAATGGAAGGTCCATTTCATAAAGAGGATTATATTTAACTTTACAGTAATGCCGAACTACAAGGAAACTTCAGGGAGAAATGATGCTCGACCCCTCTCCGCCTGCCCAGACATCCTTATTGCAAAGAGATATTTGATACAGCAAAAGCTAGGCAGAGGGAGCTTTGGAACAGTCTATCTAGTATTAGATCAGAAGGCAAAAGAGGAAGATAAACTGTAAGTACTGTAACTTAAATGAACCATGTATGACTATATTTTCTTAGACAAACATGGAACTTCCAACACTAATATAGCGGGTGGTCTTCTGTATGCCGGTGGTCGGGCTCCCGGCGCTCAGTATACCGGCGCCGGGAGCCCGACAGCCGGCATACCGACACTTATTTTCCCTCGTGGGGGTCCACGACCCCCATAGAGGGAGAATAAAATAGTGTGGCGCGCGTAGCAGCGAGCCCGCAAGGGGCTCATTTGCGCTCGCCACGCTGTCGATAAGCCGGCGGTCGGGCTCCCGGCGCCGGGATGCTAGTCGCCGGGAGCCCGACCGCCGGCCAGCCGTAGTGAACCCAATATAGCACCACTGTAGCTCTTAGAACATGCTATATCTATAGACTCAAACATCAAGCATTTTGCAAACTCACTTAATGTATTATCGTATTTTTCGGACGCTTTCTGCTCAATGAAAAGTCGGATCCAGATGTTTTGCCCGTGTGAAGTACACAACTCGCCCAATGTAATGGAGTCTGATATTGCAAGTCGGACACAAAACAGCTCTATGGGGCCGCATATTGCATGCGATCTGGGCGCCCTCTTACCGCTCCTATCGGCAGCATGTATTACCCTGCACATGCAGGGACAAGGGCTCAGAAAGGAGCCCGTCCTTGCGATGTGCTCGGGGTGTCCGGCCCTCTGCGCATGCGCAGTCATAGTGACAGCCATGTACAGGGTCCCTTTCTGGCGGAGGGTTTCAGTGGAACCCTGCCGGAACTACATCCCGCAATATGTAGTCCATAGGCTACAATGGGCTACCGCAATCAGGAGATTGTGGTAGCTGCGGGGGTAAATATCAGGAATGCTGCGGATTCCCGTTATTGATACATAGGGCAGGCTGCGGGCGGCAATGGAGGGCAGGCTGCGGGCGGAAATGGAGGGTTCGCAGCAGGTATTGGAGATACCTGCTGCAATCCCTCCTTTATACATTCGGGGGATACCTAGTATTTGCGGTTAGCCCCTGAAAACTGGTGTTTTCAGGGACATAGCCGCAAATACTTTTTGATAAATGGGCCCCTAAAACTCTTAAAGAATTTAGAGGTGTTTTTTTTGGCCAGCTGGTTATGTAAATGTTGGAAATGAATTATAAGTACACTTTTCAAGCACATTTGCAATAAATACACACTTTTCAATAGATTTTGACACAGAAAACAAACTTTGATCTGTAAAAGGGTTCAGTATGAATTACTGGCGGCCCGGATGCCGGGCGTCAGTATACTGACAGCGGCATTCCAGTCACCAGTATGACGGCAGCGGGGCGAGCGCAATTAGTCTTCTTGCAGGCTTGTTGCGCTCGCCACGCTGCGGGCTTGGATGTCGTGGACACCCATAAGTGGGAATAGTCCTGTTGCGCCGGTATTCCGGCTGATTGGAGTCCGGCCTCGGTATCCTGAACGCCGGGATCCCAACAGCTGCCAAATTAAACATATGCCCTGTAAAAATAGTCTGTGTAGTGTATATGTGATTTTTGCACATTTTGCACAGAAAATGCGTCTCACATACAAATGGAAGCATTGGGATGCACAAGCAGGTTATGCGGATTTAAATGATATGTGGCATGGCTATATTCTGTGAGTAATTGCGACTGTATCAGCATACCTAATTATGCTACCGTGTTTGGCTGGAATACACTGTTGCATAACACTTTGTATGCATATACAGTTCTATTACACACAGAATATAGGCATGCTGCATATCATTTTTGACTAAATTGTGGTCCTTTGGTGTCTCTATTTAGGATTGATTATGTGTTACATACTGTACCCTATCTGATTGCTGCTCTAGATCTCCTTGAGGGCTGTTAATGCATAGCTGTGCTGTTGCTAGGTAATTTACACTGTGGAGCGCGTAGGGGAACTTGTCCCTGCCTAGTGCATTCCAGTTGCTTGGAAACGATCTTGTGTTATTTCCTGTTGGTCAGTATGAATTGTGACGCTTTATACACGTTCTACTTCTTGTTGCGGTGGAACGCATACCGGAAGTACAGTAGCGATTAGAGCTAATTCATGTTTTCTGGCTGTTTTAATGCTTTTAGCCTTCTATAGTGAATGTACCCCAGGTACAGTAAGTGGTTAAGTAAACCGTTGTGTATAGAGACGTAGAAGGGTGCTGTTTGGCCACTAATGGGCACTAATGCTCCCCATTGTTGAAAGGGGAGGGGCTGGTAAGTAAGCATGCTACAGTAGGTTTATAAGGAGTCCCAGGGCAGCTCTCAGTGTGCTTCTTTCTCTTCTACTGGTGGGGATGTTTTGAAGAAGATTATGTTTGTTAACCGAAATGTCGACCACATGCTTTTACACTGGTGATGTAAGTAACAAAACTCTGTGGAACTGCTTATGAAAAGTCCTTGGTGAACATATATATATATTGTAGTCATATATGATCCGGTGCACTCTAAACTAAGTGTCATTGACTGGATGTTCTCTGTATTTCCGGCAGTAGCGGATCTTGCCATGGGCAAGCAGGACTTTTGCCCGGGGCGCCGGCGCCTTCCGGAGGGCGCTGCACCATGGCAAGATCCGCTACTGTGCCCGCCGCTGGTCCCCCGCTGTGAAGGGAACTAAATGCCATCGCGCACCGCACAGCATTGTGGGACTGACACAGACGCTAGGGGTCATAATTGACCTCTAGTGTCTATCTGTCCCATAGATCCGAGGAGAGGAGGTCTGTAGCGGTCGGGAATCAGGAGCGGGGATAGTATTAATTTTTTTTCTTTGTGTAAGCGGCGCTACTCCTACAGGGGGCACAAATGGGGGCACAACTCTACAGGGGGCGTAACTGACCACGCCCCCTGTATGAAGCCACACCCCTATTTTCTGCCCGGGGCGCCAAAAGGGCTAGAACCGGCCCTGATTGCCGGAGATGCAGGGAACAATCTCTTTAACCACTGATACCACTTTCAGACATAAAAGTCTGGAAGTCCCGGCAATTATCCGGCAGTTCAATGGGACCTGCCTGACCCCCCTTTCACACAGATAAGCAATTTACTGGGTTGAGAATATCGACCTGGTAATTTGCAGATCAACACGGGTATTTTGTCTGTGTGAAAGGGTCAACCCGAGTCGAAATCCCTGTGTCTCCGACCCTGGTAAATTCCAAGGTCGAAGTCCCGGGAATGTCAACCCAGGTTGACCCTTTCACACAGAACCGTGTTTTTCATGAAATTACCGGGTGGAACTTCGTCACCTGGTAATTTCAGTTTCTGTGTGAAAGAGGTATTAGCTGACAATTTATCCCTTCAAAAACCATTTATACAGTTGTTCTTTTACATTTTTTTGTAATGTAATATAGTTTATTCAATATTTTTTCAAATATTTAAGTTTTGTATTATGCACTTCTGCAGAACTGATTCCTCGTCTATAACGGGGGGACGCAGTGGGGTTGCACTGTCGCATGTAAACTGACCGTACCAGTTAAGTGGTTAAGTGAGTGGGCAGGCTAAGCCCAACAAACTGTCTGAGCTCACATACTGGGAAAACTTGGAAGCCAATCTCCCAACATAAAAGTGGAGTATTAATGCAGACAGGAAAAAGCGTAGTGCTATTATTACTGTCATTGGATTGAAATTCTACTGTATAAAACAAAATAATTTTGAATGAGAAATCTGTCAACATTTTAGATACTTGGGAATAATTTATTGCAGAAGATGGATAAAATTATAATGAGAACAAGCTCTCATGCTACAGCCATTTCCCCTTCCCAGGGGTGTAATCCTAAACAAGAAACAGGGAATTAGTATGCTACTGCCAGCAGCTCCAGCATATGCCTATATGTACAAAGCACTTCATTTGTTTCCCAAATGATCCATCATAGCACAGCATTTCCGATTCATAGAACAGATACAGATTGCTGTAAAGATGTTTGATTCCTATATAGCTTCAAAAATTAGTAATGATAATGTTTGTAGTTTCCAACTCCTGTATTGTTTTTACTAATTATACTTCAGCTTTAATTGTAAACTTTAAATATACACAGTATTTCATCATACCTCTATATTACCGACATAAAATCCTAGAATATATATTTTTGCCATTTGTCACTAATGTTCACTTTCTCATAGGCCCTACACACTTAAAGATTTTACTGAACGATATGATCTTGTTCATATCGTTTAGTGTGTAGGCACCAATGATGAATGATGCGCGGCTCCGCGCTCGTTCATCGTTGGTGCCGGCTTGTTCATTACTGCAGGCCAATAAGGACAATCTCGTCCATATTAGCATGCAGGGCTATGGAGCCGGGTGACGAGAGGAGAGAAGAACCCCCCCGTCACCCCCCGCCAGCGGGTCGCCGAGTGTGTAGAGCCCATCAGTGACTTGATCTTAACACTATTAGAGATCTGACAGGCACAGGTTTTAGGGCCTCAATTCTGATCGCAGCAACAAATTTGTTAGCTAATGGGCAAAACCATGTGCACTGCAGGGGGGGGGGCAGATATGACATGCGCAGACAGAGTTATAGGTCCTACACACATGCCGATATCACTGCACGATATGAACGAGATAACGTTCATATCGTGCAGTGTGGAGTCACCAGCGATGAACGATGCACGGCCCCGCGCTCGTTCATCGCTGGTGACATGTCGGCTGTGCATGCAGGCCAATATGGACGAGATCGTCCATATTTGCCTGCACGTCTATGTAGCCGGGTGACGGGCGGAGTGAAGAAACTTCACTCCCCCCGTCACTGCCCCCCGCCGCTGGGTCGCCCGTCGGCCGTATCGGCCGTCGGGCACCTCGGCGGCACATCGCCTAATGTGTAGGGCGCCTAAGATTTGGGTGTGCTCAAACTGAAATCTAAATTGCAGTGTAAAAATAAAGCAGGCAGTATTTACCCTGCACAGAAACAAAATAACACACCCAAATCTAACTCTCTCTGCACATGTTATATCTGCCCCCCTGCAGTGCACATGGTTTGGCCCATTAGCTAACAAATTTGCTGCTGCGTTCACATCTGAATTAGGCCCTTAGTTGTGACAGACTTATGCTCTGTTCACCATGAGGTAGTATAGCAGAGCACTAATGAACCATAAAAAAGTGGTAATGTTCCATACTAATTTGGTTAGTTAAAGGGGCTCTCCAAGTGGAGGTAAATTGCGGTATTAGCTACAGTGAATGCCCAGCAACATGCATGAAATTCACACCACACACCCAGTTGCTCCAACAAGTCTCTGCTCTCGCTGCTGCTTGCACTGCTTCAGAGTACAGATATTGGTGTGAATTGTATTGGGGTAAGAGAAGTGACCTCCACTGAAAGGCTAAATGGCAGGTTACTACTATGTGGGCTGTCCCAAGAGTACATTCTACTTTAACCCCCAAGACATGCAAGAAGCACTAGTGAAGGGGCTGTTCCAGCTGTCCAGACAAGAGGTCCGATTCAGACCTGATCGCTGCGCTGCAAATTACACCATATTTGCCTACCCGCCCTCATTCTGCAGGAGACTCCCTGAAATAGCAGCAATCTCCCTCACTCCCGAAATAGACCAGCAATCTCCCTGATTGCACCTTACCCCCATTATGCAGCTGTTACATTCTTGGGGGAAAAAAGAAATCAGAGATACATACATTCAAATGGGCTCATCAGTGCCATTTCCCTGCATTGGTTACATGCGTTTAAAATAAGGTTTCTCGTGGCCACTTACAGTATATGGAACCTCTTGTAAAACACAATACACAAACAAATTCTGCAAAATATCAGTGTCTTTTCTTCAACAACTTGATCTTACTAACTTTGGGGCTCATTTACACTTGGATGTAAGTAATTTTCATGACTCGCCTCTCAGATGTAGCAGTATGCGTCCGCGCTGATAGGTGTTACTTTCACAATCTCCCTGAAATGCTTTTTCAAAAGTAGGCAAGTGTGAATTACACTGTCCTGCGATCAGATAGTCGCCACCCAGGTAAACTGTAAATTCGCCCCGTGCAAGTGTGCAATCGCATGTGTACGCTGTGCGAAAATTCCCCTCAGTCAGTGGACAGCTGCAAAACCGTTCGCATCACACTCACCATCCAATGTTTTTCCCATTCTGTGCAGTCTGTGCGTAGCTCAATACTTACTCCTCTAGTGCGAAGAAATCAAGCTGATCGGGGCCGGAGCTGACATCACACACCCACCCTGAAAATGCTTGGGAACGGCTGCGTTTTTCCTGACACTCCCAGAAAATGTCCAGTTACCACCCACAAACGTCCTCTCCTGTCAATCACCTTGCGAACAGCCGTGCAATCGAAATATTCGCACCATCCTGTCGCTGTTTGGCGATGTGCGTGTGCATTGCGCTGCATGCGCAGTAGTTCGCTAATCGCCCGCTGTGTGAAAATGCACAGCAGCAATCAGGTCTGAATCGGGCCCAAGGTCCTGTGCACTAAATATTGCCAAGCCCTGGATTCATACAGTAGATGTAGGTAAATTCATAGTTGCCTACCCTCCTGCATGAGACTCTCTGAAATAGCAGCAATCTCCCTGACTCCCTGAATAGTCACCAATCTCCCTGATTACACTTTATCCCCATTATGCAGGCGTTACAGTCTTGGGGAAAAAAAGAGAAATCTGAGATACATACATTCAAATGGGATCATTTGGGGGCATCACAGACGGTGTAATGGTTAGCATTACTGCCTCACAACACTGTTGGCTCCAACAAAAATTAACCCTAGTGAGAATGTGTGTGCATTTACATGTGGTACGTGAATATAGATTGTAAGCTCATCTGGGGCAGGGACTGATGTGAATGGCCAAATATTCTCTGTAAAGCGCTGCAGAATATGTGTGCACTATATAAATAACTGGTAATCATCAGTGCCATTTCCCTGCATTGGTTATAAGGCACAATGGGGCAAATGTATTAACCTGGAGAAGGCATAAGGAAGTGATAAACCAGTGATAAGTGTAAGGTGATAAAGGAATCAGCCAATCAGATCCTAACTGTTAATTTACATATTGGAGCTGATTGGCTGGTGTCTTTCACCCTGCACTTATCACTGATTACTTATGCCTTCTCCAGCTTAATACATCTGCCCCAGTGATCCCTATGGCTACATGCATTTTAAGTAATGTTTCTCATGGCCACTTACAGTATACTGTAAAACACAATACACAAACAAATCTTGAAAAATCTGTGTCTTTTCTTCAACAAGTAGATCTTACTAACTTTGGGGCTCATTTACATTTGAATGTACAGTAAGTCATTTTTATGACACACCTCGCAGATGTAGACGTATACGATAGCGCTGATAGGTGTTACTTTCACAATCTCCTTGAAATGCTTTTTCAAAAGTAGGCAAGTGTGGGTAAATCAAAATACATAAATTATGTGAGTATTGGCTCTAAGCAAACAGTATTCAGTCATGAATATTTGACATGCTCATACTTCCCAACTTTAGAAAGTTGGGAGAAGGGACACAGACAGAAATTAGGGGGCGTGGCATCATGGAAGTGCCGTGATCACAGACCACACCCCATTTTCACCCCCTACACCAGGCATTCCCAACCACGGTCCTCAAGGCACACAAACAGTGCTGGTTTTAGTGATATCCAGGCTGTAGCACAGATGGTTAAATCAAAATAACTGAGGTGCTAATTAAGTCCGAGGAGAGTCGAGTGCAGCACGTGCCTCTCCTGCCCTCAGTCCGGTCTTTGTGTATTGTATCTCAAATCAGTCGCTGGTTCGTGAGCCAATCAGAGCTTGCGGTCCAGCAGTGGCGCTCCTGATTGGCTCATGAACCGGTGCCTGATTGTGATACACACTGCTGCCGCCATAGGGAGACTGGAATGAGGGCAGGAGAGCCGCATTCTGCTCTATCCTCCCCTTGGACACATCGGCTGCAAGGTGGTCGGCCCGGCGGTACTGCGTACCGACTGCCAATTTCTAACCAGTACACAGTACCACCCCATTTAGTACTCACCCTTCCGGAGTCCCCCTTTGGCACTGGCACCTCTCCACAAATCACCGGGCAAATGGTGTAGCGCCCATTTTCTTGGCATTTTGTGCATGCGCAGTAAGGAAGTCTTAGTAAAAATGGCCACCACGCCATTTCACCAAAGATCATAGAGTCTGTCTCCCCTAGACTATACTGTGCTGCCTGGCTGCTGGCTAGAGAGGAGGGGGCCCGGATGGAGGAGGCTGTTCACGGGCCTCCTCCTCTGTTATTACGCCACTGGTCTTAAGTAAAAGCCACATTAATAGGAAATAGCATAAATTGCTCAAAACAAACTTTGTATTAACTTCTATGAAATGATATAGCGCCTTAAAGCTGATTTGGTGGAGTTCCTGGAAAAAATTCTACATGTAGAAGCCTCAGAGCCTGGTAGGAGATATGAGGGGGGCTAACAACCTCTCCCTACACTCATTGGCTATACTTTCCATTCTGCTACTGCTGCACTAATCACCAGGAAAATAGTGCTGCATCCTACAGATATGCACATGCGCAGCAGATAAATCACTGGAAAAATGGTGCCAGTGCCATTTTCCCAGAGATATGTGCATGCACAGTGGTAGACCCATTATATGCTAGACTCACACTACATACTTCCCAACATGACCCTCTCCAGGAGGGACAGGATGTTCTGTGCCTGGACTTCCCTCTTAATGTGTGATTGCCATTACCTGTGCTGAAACACCTTTCTTATCCATTTACCTGTTCAAAACAGGTGCCAGCAATCATAAATTAAGAGGAAAGTCCAGGAGCATAACATTTTGTCTCTCCTGGAGAGGGTCATTTTGGGAGGTATGACACTATATTGAAGAATTAGCATTCTGTATTTTGCAAGTTAGACAATAAAAGCAGATGTCTTAAATATTGCTGCTGGACTGCTTTAATTTGACACAGACTGCATTACACGGTCTCCCAGCTGCAAGTCTGTGAAGACGGTTGAAATATGCGAAATGTGAGCATGCAATCACATGACATTAGTCATGTACAGTTATAGTACTTGTGGAACGATGCACTCTTTCTGAGCTTAATATAGTTAATCTATGTTTCTAATACATGATGATGTTTTCCCGCAGAATGCACGTAATTCAATATTATGCCACTGGATGGCAGCATTGTATTAGATTTAAACCGATTTCTCTTCCTCATTCCAAAAAAAAGAATATTGGCCCTCATTCCGAGTTGATCGGTCGCAAGGCGAATTTAGCAGAGTTACACACGCTAAGCCGCCGCCTACTGGGAGTGAATCTTAGCTTCTTAAAATTGCGACCGATGTATGCGCAATATTGCGATTACTAACTACTTAGCAGTTTCAGAGTAGCTTCAGACTTACTCTGCCTGTGCGATCAGTTCAGTGCTTGTCGTTCCTGGTTGACGTCACAAACACACCCAGCGTTCGCCCAGGCACTCCCACCGTTTCTCCGGCCACTCCTGCGTTTTTTCCGGAAACGGTAGCGTTTTCAGCCACACGCCCCTGAAACGCCGTGTTTCCGCCCAGTAACACCCATTTCCTGTCAATCACATTACGATCGCCGGAGCGAAGAAAAAGCCGTGAGTAAAAATACTTTCTTCATAGTAAAGTTACTTGGCGCAGTCGCAGTGCGAACTTTGCGCATGCGTACTAAGCGGATTTTCACTGCGATGCGATGAAAAATACCGAGCGAACAACTCGGAATGAGGGCCATTGTTTTAAGCCTCAAACTCATTGGTATTTTTTTTAATTTAAAATGTTTGCAAAAACATATTTCATGTTCATTTGTTACCAGCATTTTTGCTGGTGCCTGGGGCTCACTGTAAGTTTACCCAATGCATTTACCCACAGTAAAGGCAAAACATACAAAATAATCTGACAGTCGGAACAGACATGACAAAAGTAAACAGTTAAACTCACTTGGTCCAGTTTTCAACAAGATCATCTAATAATCACTGCCATTGGTGTTATGGCACTCCTCTGCCCTACTATGTTATTTTCCACACATGTTTTATATTTGTGTGAAGATGATTACATGGGAAAAAGGCCAGGGAGCTGATCTAAAGCACAGTCATCTCTAATTGCCATCTGCATGCAATGTCTGCTACAGTGGAGCTCTTATTTTTGATCTTTTGTACATTACATTTATTGCTGGCACAATGAACATTGGCTATATAAAGTATTCACCCCCTGTGGCACGCATCACACACTATTTTCTTATATTACTGGATCAAAATTAATTTATACCAAAAGCACAAAATATTAAGTAATGTTTAATAAAATGAACTCTAAAGCCTTTCTTAATTAATTGGAAATAAAATACAGGTAATATTTACATAATTAAATAATTAACAAAGTATTCAACTCCATAGGCTTTTCCAGCTTTGCACAACTGGGCAATACAACTTTCGTCCATTCTTCATTGCTATGTTGCTCAAATTCTGTCAGGTTCTATCAGATGGGCACAATTTTCATATCATTCTATGGATTCTCTATGGGGATGCAGTCTAAGCTTTGAAGGCATTGATTTTTTTTTCTGTACTTACGTCACTATATAGTGGCTCTCATTATGTGGTTTGGATCATTCTACGCGTGGTATTCTAGAAGGTGACGCATGCAGACTAGGGAGCAAAGGTTCTGGCACAGTGCTTTTACTATGCAGCACCGTCGGCTAAAAGATGTCACTGGGAAGATGGTGTCGTGGAGGAGGACCCACTTGGCTGAACAAGGTAAGTATACTTTAGATGCAGTGCGGTGCATGGGCCCCTGGCCTAGGCCCAGGCGCCCTTGTGCATCACACACCCTGCACCCATTATAAATACACCTATTATGATGTAGCTCATGTTTAGAAATGTGTGGTGCATACACACGGAGAGATTTTGACTATGAGAGATTTTTACTGAGCGATTTCCCTTGAACTGGCTGTAGGAGATTTTGACTAACTTTACCAGAGATTTTGACTAACTTTTCCAGCGATTTTGGCTGTGAGCGACTTTGGCTAACTCATTCAAGCAAGGGGATGCTTTTTCTTTTCCAGCGACATAGCCAAAATTGATTTGCCTGCACAGTCTACTTTTAGCAGCAATAGCGACCTGGCGGGGACGCGCACCGCTATCGCTGGCTGTGTACACATGGAGAGATATGCCCTAACTTTCTGAGCGATTTTGACTATATAGTCAAAATCGCTCAGTTATATCGCTCCGTGTGTATGCACCTTAATCAGCCATAGAATGGAGCCTTGCACAGGCCGGTGTTCTTATTTTTATATCAGCTGAAACACTATATTGCACACAGCGGTACTCAATGAGTCATGTGACCTCTGAAGACAAATTTTATTTATTCAGGGTTTATTTGGGTAAAGCTCCACAAAGGAGGATAACCAATTAGCCCCAGTAATTTACCGGTGCTAATTGTCCTGCTGGGGCCTATCTAATTAGCCCCGATAAGTCGGCACGAGATGCACCTTATCAGGGATTTTGTTTCGTCTGCCTCAGGCAGGCAAAACCAAATCCCCGGAAACAGCCCCGTTTTCGTGCGAAAATGGGGCTGTTTAAATAAAATTGGTGAAACGTCAGGAAAAAGTTCGAAGAATGGCCGTTTTTCAGACTCGATGTTAATTCACTGGTAATTGAATGACCCCCAAAGAGGTGAGGGTGCAATCAGTTATTGTCTGATTTATATTTGCAGTTGCTTAAGAAAAGCTTTTTTGTAGTTTGACATTAAAGTATTTTATTTTGATCAGTTGAAATTATTTCAAAATATTTTGATTAATGATTTAAGAAAGAGGCTGAATACTTATAACATCCATTGCATATATGATTTAAAAGATATTATGTGAACACATTGTATGGCTTTATATACTGCGCAGAGTGCAGGCCTCCAGGGAGGCTGTATTTCCTATCCCAAGATGTCCGCTGAGGTCTTTACTGAGAATATGCAGGGGCTATCTTAAAACTGTATAGTGTGACTCTCTGGGAGACAGAGGTCCCCTGCTTACCTCCAGAGAGACCTGTGATCCACAATGATTCCAGTGCTCTTAACCCACTGCCCAGTGCCTACATACAGTAAATACGGTTACATACCTCCCAACATGACCCACTCCAGGAGGGACAGAATGCTCTGCTCTTGGACTTTCCTCTTAATTTATGTCTGCCATCACCTGTGGTGAAACACCTTTGTTATCCATTCACCTGTTCAAAACAGGTGTAGGCAATCAAAAATTAACCACTTGCCTGGAATGGTCACATCAGATGTGACCATACCAGCAAGTGTCTTATCTGACCTGGTCGCACAGGATGTGACCAGTCAGAGTGTTTGCAGCGGCAGGGAAGGGACACTTCCCTCCGATGCTGCTGCCTCCCTGCACCCTCCCTCAGTGATTGTCAGGCTGACAATTACTGCTGTTCGATCATCACGGCAGGACCCCCCACCCAGCGGCTGCAGACACCCAGCAGCTGCAGACAATACCTGGTGGCTGTCCTGGCTTTCAAAATGAAAGCTGCAATGGTTGCGATGTTTCCGATGGTTGTGGTGTTCCGATGTTGGTGACCAATGTTCTGATGTTTGGAAAAAATTATTTTTATTCAAAAATATTTAACTAAATTAATTTTGAATTAGGTTAAATACACATTCTACAACTAATTCACACATTTAAAAAAATGAAATTTTCTGAGCGGTTTTTGGAAAATAATTTGTCAGTTAAGTGGTTAAGAGAAAAGTTCAGAAGCAGAGCATTGTGTCCTGGAGAGGGTCATATTGGGAGGTATGCAGTTATACCTGCTATCCAGGGACGTGCAGTCAGAGTAGGCAAGGGAGGCAGAGCCTCACCTGTCAAACACCATGTTATACTCCATAGTTTTGACTATAAAAAGGATTAGAATAATACAAAGGCAATATTTATAACTTATACGCATCTTCTTTGTATTAAAGTAATCATTTGTATAATTAAATTGCTCCAGATCTGTGGAGCTCTCTGGAATTGTAGGAAGAAAGGAGACATGAAACATCAACAGCTCTGCCTCATGTCTCATAGTTAGGGACGGCTGCAGCGCTGCCTGTAGAGCGAGGCGGGGCTACACAGAGGCCAATAATACCACTGAAAAAAGAGCCAACTGAGGCATGCCTCACAGTGGCTTGAGCTATGATTGGAGTCCCTGAATATGTCATGTGACCATCCAGGAAGAGGCTGGAGCTCAGCTTCGTTAACAACAAAATGGACGAGGCTGCCGATTTTGTTCATCACCCGCTGTGAGAAAAACCTGGAGGACATTGTGCGCGCACACCTTACCCCGCACATGAGATGTGGGTCCCCGCATACCGTGAGAAGGTTTCAGCGCCTAGCAGAGAAAGCCCGGCTGTATCCTAGGGGAGAGGTGCTCAGACCCGAGTCTCCTATACGCCGCCAAGCCCAGTCTCTCCTTTCCCGGATCAGAATTCCATCATGATGCTGCTGCCCAGTTTTCTGTCCTCCCTGGATGCCCCCCCAGTGTCTCTGTAGTCCCGTTCTCCTGCTTCATTTGGGGCTCCAGAGATGGAAGATAAACCAGCGGGTGAGTGACAGGAGTGATCACTGGCACTGTGAGCAAAAGATTGGGGGAAAGGAGACCAGCAGGTACCACCAGTATGCTCTGTGCATACATCTCATCAGTGAGTACAGTGCCTATATATATATATATATATATATATATATAAAATCGGGTGACACTCATTTATGCAATGTGTGCCACCCAATCTACTAGAAAAGGAAGGTCAAGGTAGTCACCAGTAGATCACTGCAATGTACGGTTCATGAGGTGATAGTGCTCCTATTATATTTTCTCTTAAGACTTTCTCTTAAATAAACGGAACACCACTATCTAAAGACACTCACAACAAATGCATTTGGTTGTTTGGTGACAAATTTTTAATATGGACCATTTTACTTATGATCTGGATCACACATATTTTGCTATTTTCTCCTACTTGTTAGTTTTTGCTTTTTTGTATGTAATAGTCATTATACTTTATCCTCATGTTAGTGCATTTGGGTTACTCAATCCCTTAGTTCTTTTTTCAGACATGTAATTGTGGGCCAATAGTCCATCCCAGCACAGGTTATACCCTCCATTTCTTGTGTCTGTTTGTGCTGTATGTGTACAGTACCTGTGACTGTGCAAGGTTTTAAAGGGGAAGGCACCTGATTATCTATCTATCTATCTATCTATCTATCTATCTATCTATCTATCTATCTATCTATCTATCTATCTTTCTATCTATCTATCTAGTAGCAAAGTATATACTGCTGCACCTTTGTATAATGTGTGTGTAAATTTGGCTCTAATGCTAGCCAGTGCCTCCCCAGCCATTAACCTCACCGCACGTCACTGCTGCTATCTATCTATCCGTCTGCCTGTCTATCTATCTACTTAGCTATCTGTCAATAAACCAACTGGTTAAGTAACTGGTCTGTTGGTTTCAGTTATCCATTGGTGTTTGCCTGTGCTGCACACCTTCAGTGGAACGCGCTCCCCCGCTCCATTAGACTCTCCCCAACCTTGCAAAGCTCAAACGGGCACTTAAAACCCACCTATTCACCAAAGCGTACCCTTCCGATGCATAACCTAGTCCTGAGGCTGCTCCTCCATCCCCCTGCCTCATGCCTTAAACATCTCTGCTTTGCTTACACCCTGCCAGCAGGCTACCTCTCGCCTGCTTGCACCTCATGTCATCTGTCTGTCGCCCCTTCCTACTAGATTGTTAGCTCCTCAGAGCAGGGCCCTTTTTCTTCTTGTTGTCAAAACTCTCTTCTCGACACATTTCACTCGCAGCTCTCTCCTACTCAGCGACCATCTTCACCCGCTTTTTCTCCTGCTGGTAAAGGCTCATCTCCATCTACGGCCGCCAGCCCCAAGTAGTACGATGATTACTCCCTCACTACTTACATCTTAGCTGTATTGTGTTTTGAGAATTGTGGTGCTCTTTGTTATCTGTACTCTATTTTTGTTATTTATTTACTGTAATACTAAGTTTTGTCTCCCTGTACTGTCCATTGTACTGCGCTGCGAAACACTTGTGGCGCCTTATAAATAAACTGTAATAATAATAATAATAATAATAACTCTGCAATATCAACACTTGCACACACATTATTTCCAACACGTGCAAGGTATATAGATGTTAGTGCTGTTGAGTTTGCCCACAATTGAAGAGTTTCTGAACTCTCTAATCATCAGCAATTTTTGCAAGATAACCTAAGAATTTGGGATCAGAAAAGTGGCAGACAGCAATTTGATGATCATAAAACACAAGTATTGCTTTAACTAAAAAGGGAGGTTTGATGTGTTGTTGCCTTTGAAAGTAACAACATGTTCCTACATCAGTTCAGGAGAAGCAAATTAACACATGCAAAGAAGAACAATTTCTTCCCGCTGCTCATTGGATGGATAGCGTGGACTTGTCTGCATCTGAGGTTACATATTGTGCATGATAATCAGACTTGTTTTATTTGATTTAGTTTTCTGTGCTCTAGTTTTATTAAAGGAATATGGGTTTTATTTTGTAATAGTCACTAATTAGAAAAGAACATGTGAATTTGGCCTTTAAAGAGGCTTCATACCACAGTATGGTTTATGTTTACTTTTTCTTTTTCACCCAAATGTGGGCAGACAGAATTGTGTTTCTATAACCCTTTCTCTGTGTACATTTGCATTTGTTAATATGAGTGGGAACTGTGGTTGCTCTGTAGAGATATAATAACATGTTATCTGTATTTAAATATAATGATAGGAAAAGATAGGAAAGGGGGAGGTGTTTGCCAATATGTACATTCGTATTTCAAACCAATCTTGTGGGAAACTGTCGATGAGAAGGGTGACAGTGTAAAACTTCAGAGCCGATGCAGCAGGGGGATGCAAGAAACAAAGTATGTATTTCAGACTGCGTGTGTTCCAGAACCACGTATGTACAACTAGGGGCAATGCAGAGTCATACGCATCTCAGGCACATTTCCAGTAATAACTATCGGGTTGCTCGCATGTACTGTAGGACATCTTGACGTAATCGTGTTCTATACATAGTTGAGTATACTTGTAAATACTACTTTTTTTTTCAGATGCATCTATTTTACCAAGGATAAGGTTGATAATGATGATGGCTCTGTAACCAAGCATACAGATGTCTGGCAGCATAGATGCATTCAACCCTTCATATGGGTGAAAATACGCATTTGCGTTCAATTCCACATCATCTAGGTATTCTTGGCAACAAAACTGCTAATAAGGTGCTGTCCGAGTTTACTGCATGTCAGTAAGTAATGGTGTGTACACACGGTGAGATATTTTCATTACGATTTTGACTATATAGTCAAAATCGTAAGAACAGTTAGTGCAGATCGCAAGGTGAAAGTCACCTTGCAATCCCGATGCGATGCCGATGCGCGGCCCCATGCGGTTGGCATCGCAAGCCTAGATAGACTGTGCAGGCAAGTCAATTTTGACTATCTTTTCTCATAGAAAAGATAGTCAAAATTGACACTTAGCCAAAATCGCACATAGTCAGTATCGCAAACACAGTCATTATATGCTTGCGATACCGACCTAGTCCCTATTGCATAGTGAGAATCGGGGTTAGCCTGAATCTCACCATGTGTACACACCTTAAAAAAGATCATACTGATATTCTGTTAGTAATGTAAATAGAAAGGGCATTGATACGAACACCATGGGCTAATGGTTATAGCCTGCGAGAAGCAGGAATTGCAGGATTCTGTGCAAGTGTGCCCAGATTTTTAAAGCGCCAATCATTTCCACAGCATAGCCAGGTTGGTTTTGCAGTGTACTTGATTGCCGCTTTAAAAATCTGTCCAGACTCGCACAGAATTCTGGATTCCTGCTTCTCGCAGGCATTTAGCCCCATATCTCAGATTCTAACTTACTCAGATATAAATTGGGATATTGAAAGTAAGGCGTATAATTACTACCTGTCGGTTTCCCAAAGCCAACGATAGTTTTGGAACAGCAAAAGTGGTTAATGCTAAATGAGGCATCTTTAGCATTAAATGCTATTGCCTTCTTAAAATTATCAGTGACTTTAACAAACTGATGGATAGTAAATACATACATAGGGGTTCTTGGAAGCACTTTTAATTAGCCATACAAGGTTACTACATTTCCCAAGTGGAACCAATTAGTGGGGAGCTATATTGGATGTAAATCTATATATTGAAACATAAATTACACTTAATGGGTGGCTTTAAGAAATAGCAGTAATAACATGATAACTTGATTTGTAGTTTAATAGAACCTTATTTCTCTAACGTCCTAAGTGGATGCTGGGGACTCCGTCAGGACCATGGGGAATAGCGGCTCCGCAGGAGACAGGGCACAAAAATAAAGCTTTAGGATTAGGTGGTGTGTACTGGCTCCTCCCCCTATGACCCTCCTCCAAGCCCCAGTTAGGTTTTTGTGCCCGTCCGAGCAGGGTGCAATCTAGGTGGCTCTCCTAAAGAGCTGCTTAGAAAAAGTTTTTAGGTTTTTTATTTTCAGTGAGTCCTGCTGGCAACAGGCTCACTGCATCGAGGGACTTAGGGGAGAGAATTTCAACTCACTTGCGTGCAGGATGGATTGGATTCTTAGGCTACTGGACACCATTAGCTCCAGAGGGAGTCGGAACACAGGTCTCACCCTGGGGTTCGTCCCGGAGCCGCGCCGCCGACCCCCCTTACAGATGCTGAAGATTGAAGGTCCGGAAACAGGCGGCAGAAGGCTCTTCAGTCTTCATGAAGGTAGCGCACAGCACTGCAGCTGTGCGCCATTGTTGTCACACACTTCACACCAAGCGGTCACGGAGGGTGCAGGGCGCTGCTGGGGGCGCCCTGGGCAGCAATATTTAATACCTTTATGGCAAAAGAATACATCACATATAGCCATTGAGGCTATATGTATGTATTTAACCCATGCCAGATATCTAAAACTCCGGGAGAAAAGCCCGCCGAAATAGGGGGCGGGGCTTATTCTCCTCAGCACACAGCGCCATTTTCCTGCTCAGCTCCGCTGTGAGGAAGGCTCCCAGGACTCTCCCCTGCACTGCACTACAGAAACAGGGTAAAACAGAGAGGGGGGGCATTTTTTTGGCGATATTTTGATATATTTAAGCTGCTATAAGGAACAACACTTATATAAGGTTGTTCCCATATATATTATAGCGCTTGGGTGTGTGCTGGCAAACTCTCCCTCTGTCTCCCCAAAGGGCTAGTGGGGTCCTGTCTTCGATAAGAGCATTCCCTGTGTGTCTGCTGTGTGTCGGTATGTGTGTGTCGACATGTATGAGGACGATGTTGGTGTGGAGGCAGAGCAATTGCCGATAATGGTGATGTCACCCCCCAGGGAGTCGACACCGGAATGGATGGCTTTGTTTATGGAATTACGTGATAATGTCAGCACATTACAAAAATCAGTTGACGACATGAGACGGCCGGCAAACCAGTTAGTACCTGCCCAGGCGTCTCAGACACCGTCAGGGGCTGTAAAGCGCCCTTTACCTCAGTCGGTCGACACAGACCCAGACACAGACACTGAATCTAGTGTCGACGGTGATGAAACAAACGTATTTTCAAGTAGGGCCACACGTTATATGATCACGGCAATGAAGGAGGCTTTGCATATCTCTGATACTGCAAGTACCACAAAAAGGGGTATTATGTGGGGGGTGAAAAAACTACCTGTAGTTTTTCCTGAATCAGAGGAATTAAATGATGTATGTGATGAAGCGTGGGTTAACCCAGATAGAAAAGTGCTAATTTCAAAAAAGTTATTAGCATTATACCCTTTCCCGCCAGAGGTTAGGGCGCGCTGGGAAACACCCCCTAGGGTGGATAAGGCGCTCACACGCTTATCAAAACAAGTGGCGTTACCGTCTCCTGATACGGCCGCCCTCAGGGATCCAGCTGATAGGAGACTGGAAACTACCCTAAAAAGTATATACACACATACTGGTGTTATACTGCGACCAGCCATCGCCTCAGCCTGGATGTGCAGTGCTGGGGTCGTCTGGTTGGATTCCCTGACTGAAAATATTGATACCCTGGATAGGGACAGTATTTTATTGACTATAGAGCAATTAAAGGATGCTTTCCTTTATATGCGAGATGCTCAGAGAGATATTTGCACTCTGGCATCGAGAGTAAATGCGATGTCCATATCTGCCAGAAGGAGTTTATGGACGCGACAGTGGTCAGGTGATGCGGATTCCAAACGACATATGGAAGTATTGCCGTATAAAGGGGAGGAATTATTTGGCGTCGGTCTATCGGATCTGGTGGCCACGGCAACTGCCGGAAAATCCACCTTTTTACCTCAGACCCCCTCCCAACAGAAAAAGACACCGTCTTTTCAGCCGCAGTCCTTTCGGTCCTATAAGAACAAGCGGACAAAAGGACAGTCATATCTGCCTCGGGGCAGAGGAAGGGGTAAGAGAGGGCAGCAAGCAGCCCCTGCCCAGGAACAGAAGCCCTCTCAGGGTTCTGCAAAGCCCTCAGCATGACGCTGGGGCCTTACAAGCGGACTCAGGAGCGGTGGGGGGTCGACTCAAGAATTTCAGCGCACAGTGGGCTTGCTCACAGGTGGACCCCTGGATCCTGCAGGTAGTATCTCAGGGTTACAGGTTGGAATTCGAGAAGTCTCCCCCTCGCAGGTTCCTAAAGTCTGCTTTGCCAACGTCTCCCTCAGACAGGGCGATGGTATTGGAAGCCATTCACAAGCTGTTTTCTCAGCAGGTGATAGTCAAGGTACCCCTCCTACAACAGGGAAAGGGGTATTACTCCACGCTATTTGTGATACCGAAGCCGGACGGCTCGGTAAGACCTATTCTAAATCTGAAATCTTTGAACCTGTACATACAAAAATTCAAGTTCAAGATGGAGTCACTCAGAGCAGTGATAGCGAATCTGGAAGAAGGGGACTTTATGGTGTCCCTGGACATAAAGGATGCTTACCTGCATGTCCCAATTTGCCCTTCACATCAAGGGTACCTCAGGTTCGTGGTGCAAAACTGTCATTATCAGTTTCAGACGCTGCCGTTTGGATTGTCCACGGCACCTCGGGTCTTTACCAAGGTAATGGCCGAAATGATGATTCTTCTGCGAAGAAGAGGCATATTAATTATCCCTTACTTGGACGATCTCCTGATAAGGGCAAGGTCCAGAGAACAGCTGGAGGACGGAGTAGCACTAACCCAACTAGTGCTGCAACAACACGGGTGGATTCTGAATTTTCCAAAATCTCAGTTGACCCCGACGACACGTCTGCTGTTCCTGGGAATGATTCTGGACACGGTTCAGAAAAAGGTGTTTCTTCCGGAGGAGAAAGCCAGGGAGTTATCCGAACTTGTCAGGAACCTCCTAAAACCAGGGAAAGTGTCTGTGCATCAATGCACAAGAGTCCTGGGAAAGATGGTGGCTTCTTACGAAGCGATTCCATTCGGCAGATTCCACGCACGAACTTTTCAGTGGGATCTGCTGGACAAATGGTCCGGATCACATCTGCAGATGCATCAGCGGATAACCTTATCGCCACGGACAAGGGTGTCTCTTCTGTGGTGGTTGCAGAGTGCTCATCTGTTAGAGGGCCGCAGATTTGGCATACAGGACTGGGTCCTGGTGACCACGGATGCCAGTCTGAGAGGCTGGGGAGCGGTCACACAGGGAAGAAACTTCCAGGGAGTATGGTCAAGCCTGGAGATGTCTCTTCACATAAATATACTGGAGCTAAGAGCGATTTACAATGCTCTAAGTCTGGCAAAACCCCTGCTTCAGGGTCAGCCGGTGTTGATCCAGTCGGACAACATCACGGCAGTCGCCCACGTAAACAGACAGGGCGGCACAAGAAGCAGGACAGCAATGGCAGAAGCTGCAAGGATTCTTCGCTGGGCGGAAGATCATGTAATAGCACTGTCAGCAGTATTCATTCCGGGAGTGGACAACTGGGAAGCAGACTTCCTCAGCAGACACGATCTACACCCGGGAGAGTGGGGACTTCATCCAGAAGTCTTCCACATGATTGTGAACCGTTGGGAAAAACCAATGGTGGATATGATGGCGTCCCGCCTCAACAAAAAACTGGACAGGTATTGCGCCAGGTCAAGAGACCCTCAGGCAATAGCTGTGGACGCTCTGGTAACACCGTGGGTGTTCCAGTCAGTGTATGTGTTCCCTCCTCTGCCTCTCATACCAAAAGTACTGAGAATTATACGGCAAAAGGGAGTAAGAACGATACTAGTGGCTCCGGATTGGCCAAGAAGAACTTGGTACCCGGAACTTCAAGAGATGCTCACGGAGGATCCGTGGCCTCTACCTCTAAGACGGGACCTGCTTCAGCAGGGACCGTGTCTATTCCAAGACTTACCGCGGCTGCGTTGGACGGCATGGCGGTTGAACGCCGAATTCTAAGGGAAAAAGGCATTCCGGAAGAGGTCATTCCTACACTGGTAAAAGCCAGGAAGGAGGTGACTGCACAACATTATCACCGCATTTGGAGAAAATATGTTGCGTGGTGTGAGGCCAGGAAGGCCCCCACGGAGGAATTTCAACTGGGTCGATTCCTACATTTCCTGCAAACAGGATTGTCTATGGGCCTCAAATTGGGGTCCATTAAGGTTCAAATTTCGGCCCTGTCGATTTTCTTCCAGAAAGAATTGGCTTCAGTTCCTGAAGTCCAGACTTTTGTAAAAGGAGTACTACATATACAGCCCCCGGTTGTGCCCCCAGTGGCACCGTGGGATCTTAATGTGGTCTTGGATTTTCTCAAATCCCATTGGTTTGAGCCGCTCAAATCGGTGGAGTTGAAGTATCTTACATGGAAAGTAACCATGCTACTGGCCCTGGCTTCAGCCAGGAGGGTATCAGAAGTGGCGGCTTTATCATATAAGAGCCCATATCTGATTTTCCATACGGACAGGGCAGAACTGCGGACGCGTCCTCATTTTCTGCCTAAGGTGGTGTCAGCGTTTCACCTGAACCAGCCTATTGTGGTGCCTGCGGCTACTAACGATTTGGAGGATTCCAAGTTGTTGGACGTGGTCCGGGCATTGAAAATATATATTTCAAGAACGGCGGGAGTCAGAAAGTCTGACTCACTGTTTATATTGTATGCACCCAACAAGATGGGTGCTCCTGCGTCTAAGCAGACGATTGCTCGTTGGATTTGTAGCACAATTCAACTTGCACATTCTGTGGCAGGCTTGCCACAACCTAAATCTGTCAAGGCCCATTCCACAAGGAAAGTGGGCTCATCCTGGGCGGCTGCCCGGGGGGTCTCGGCATTACAACTCTGCCGAGCTGCTACTTGGTCAGGGGCAAACACGTTTGCAAAATTCTACAAATTTGATACCCTGGCTGAGGAGGACCTTGAGTTCTCTCATTCGGTGCTGCAGAGTCATCCGCACTCTCCCGCCCGTTTGGGAGCTTTGGTATAATCCCCATGGTCCTGACGGAGTCCCCAGCATCCACTTAGGACGTTAGAGAAAATAAGAATTTACTTACCGATAATTCTATTTCTCGTAGTCCGTAGTGGATGCTGGGCGCCCATCCCAAGTGCGGATTGTCTGCAATACTTGTACATAGTTATTGTTACAAACAAATTCGGGTTGTTATTGTTGTGAGCCGTCTGTTCAGAGGCTCCTACGTTTGTCATACTGTTAACTGGGTTCAGATCACAAGTTATACGGTGTGATTGGTGTGGCTGGTATGAGTCTTACCCGGGATTCAATATCCTTCCTTATTGTGTACGCTCGTCCGGGCACAGTATCCTAACTGAGGCTTGGAGGAGGGTCATAGGGGGAGGAGCCAGTACACACCACCTAATCCTAAAGCTTTATTTTTGTGCCCTGTCTCCTGCGGAGCCGCTATTCCCCATGGTCCTGACGGAGTCCCCAGCATCCACTACGGACTACGAGAAATAGAATTATCGGTAAGTAAATTCTTATTATAAGGAGTCTATAAAAATAATGAGTTTAGAAAGGACAATTTAGAACAGCTGAGACAAGCATTAAAGCTGATTGATCGGGATAATGTTATTTGCACAGAGTCCAAACAGTACAATTGAAAGAATAAAGTATTAAAGTATTGTTGTAAGTTTGTATTTTTGGACAGCAAAAGTTCTATGAATATATGGAGACCATTTAAGCTAAATGCAAAAGGAGTAAAGGTGGTATGGTCAAAAAAAAAGAGCATATCATTTGTATAAGTATTGAGTACATAGAGGTCAATACTTATCTATAACAGGGATGATGGGTTCACAAACAATCCCTGCAGTTTATTTAATACCAGTTATTTATATAGCGCACACTTATTCCGCTATTTGGCCATTTACATCAGTCCATGCCCCAGTGGAGCTTACAATCTTTATTCCCTATCACATGTACACACACATTCACACACATTTATGTTTTGTTGGGATCCAATTAACCTACCAGTATATTTTTGGATTGTGGGAGGAAACCGAGTACCCGGAGGAATCCCACGCAGACACAGGGAGAATATACAAACTCTACACAGAATCATGGTGGGGATCGAACTCATGACCTCAGTGCTGCGAGGCAGTCATGCTAACCATTACACCATCCATACTGCCCAAATAGCATAGTTTTCAGAGAGTGGTTAAAGATGTGCAGGCTGTGGGAGAGTTTGATCAGGCCTGGCACGGAATTCAAAAAGTATTATGCATGGCACAAGAGGTGTGTAGGAGGGATTTAGAGGTGGTTACCAAAGATGAGGCAAAGTACATATTAGAAGTTAATAATAGGGTACGAGAGGGAGAGTATTTTCATAGGAGACATGAGATGAATGACTGCTTGTGGCGTTAAGGATTTTCTAGGCACGTATCAGTAATATGAAGTAGACTGGTGTGAGAGAAGATTAGTTTTGCTGTGGATTAACCACTTACATGGAGTAATCGTATGGGATGCTACGGCAGCCATCTCGGCATCCAATGTTATGGACGCATCCCATGCAACCTTGTTTGCTTCTCCATCCCCTGAAGATTTCAGACTAGATCTATTCTGCACATGTACAGAATTAATCTCCTCCTTTTCTTCCTGGCCCTAGGCAAGCAGTGATTTAACGTACTGTGACTGCCGACATCACTGACAAATATGTTATCCAGAGTCAAAAATAAATATTACACCGCTCAGGAATTAATATGCAAAATTTCTTAAAATACAATATTTGTAAAATATATATAAAAATAAAAAATCACATCCACCGTACAGGTATTAGATTATACAATATTGCAGCTGATATAATGGCCAACATATATAAGAAAACAACATTAGTTCCACAACAAGTACATCAAGAAAATACTTCTTTGTAACCTAGATGATTTATGTCTTGTTTCTCAACATTGAAGCAATTTTAATATTAAAGAAGTTACTCTGTTTCATACGTGATGTTGTAGATAATTAGAGACACTGCTGGAGTAGTTAGTGTTAAAGTCCCCGTGTATGATCCTCTATAATCAGTGTCCAGAAGGATCCAACATATAAACTTAGTACACAAATTTATAAGTCTGGCCAGACAAATTTAGTTTTAGCCGTGGTCTCACCACTCCTGTTGTAACTGAATCTGTCCCGGCTGCTGGAACTGTGTATCCTTTTATGGCAGACATCTCTGGGAGACTGGTTATCAGGTAGTTGCTTGTGCTGCAGATTGCTAGACAGAAACTCTCCGGCTCAGGTAGTAAGTGATCGAAGGAAATGAGTCTTGATGCGTTTCCCCGCCTCCTTAAGGTATCAGCGGCTTCCTTCTGAGGACTACGGGGACCTTAACACTAACTACTCCAGCAGTGTCTCTAATTATCTACAACATCACGTATAACAGAGTAACTTCTTTAACATTAAAATTGCTTCAATGTTGAGAAACAAGACATAAATCATCTGGGCTACAAAGAAGTTTTTTCTTGCTATACTTGTTGTGGAACTAATGTTTTTTTTTTCTTATATATGTTGGCCATTATATCAGCTGCAATATTGTAAAATCTAATTACCGGCCAGTGGATGTGATTTTCTATTTTTATATATATTTTACATATATTGTATTTTAATCAATTTTGTATATTAATTCCTGAGCGCTGTAATACAGTATTTCTTTTTGTTTCTTGTACTTTTTATAGGGTTGAGCAACTCCTATATTACTGGCAGAACAGGAATTAATTTGATAAGCGCTTGGTCAAACTCTGTGTATGTGTGTGTTATCCAGAGTGCCATGTGAACTGCATTCTGGGGTGCATGCGCCAGAAGATAAAAAGTTTCCCTCTGAGCACTATGTCACATATTGCACTCAGGCACTAAGCCATAACTAGACATTTTGGTGCCCCCGTGCCAGAAAGAAACTTGGTACCCCCTCTCCCCCATATTCAAGGTGCGTGGCCACAGAATAGTACCAATTCACATTACACCATACAGGGGCGTAACTCCCAGAGGCAATGGAGACACCTGCCTCCAAACTCCAAGCCCTGAATGGGCACCTTCATGTACAGCAGCACCTGTGTGGTTCACAGCGGTATCCAAATGTGACCCCTGCTCCTCCAATGGAGCTCTGCGGCACACCTACTGCTGCAGAGTTAATTGTCTCTGTCCCAGGAGCTCTGCTAACACCTGCAATAGGGGACAGGATGGCCCCTGCCTGGTGCCGCTCAGCCTGTGCTGCAGAAAGCAACGGTGCACCTGCCTCTCCTGCTGGACAGTAAGATGGGACCCGCAGGTGAACACTGATTCTGCATGCTGCTGATGGCTGAATCACAGCATAGACCAGCTGAGAGCGCTATCTATGTAATTTTGTAAGTCGTATGAGTTTATACACGTGCACACACTAAAACATGCACACAACATGTTTGTTTTCCTTTTTTTTTAAAGGGGGGGGGGGACCAAACTTCAACTTGTCTCCTGGCGACTGGGATGAACTTACGCCCCTGACACCATACAGTAGTGTCTGTTTGTCACATTACACCACACAATAGAATTCCTTATACACGTTACACCACATAGTAGTACCCCTTATACACGTTACACCACAGTAGTACCGCTTATATACATTATACCACAAGAGCCCCTTATACATGTTACGCCACCGAAGCACCCCACACATTATGCCAGGTAGTGAGCCTATATCCTCTACTTTACTCCTCCTCCTCTCAGTGTTTGTGGGGGGAACATAGTAAATGAGTAAATTGGATTGTCTTATGTCTATACTTCTTAAAAAATTTTTTATGTGTAATAAGTTATATGTGCAATACATAACATTTCAATTTGTGATGTTATATTGTTTTTACTATGCTATAAAATGTATGACTTAAACAATACTAAGAAAATGTTAGTCAGCTGATGACTACTGTTTACTTGCTTACTACAATACCACTAAAAGTAGGGGGGGGGAGGGGTTGAGTATTCTGAATACTGCCCATTGAAATAATGCTGCTAGGTAGTGACATTACCAGGAATAGTATGCTCCCCTCTCTGTGGGTAGTACTACCAAGTCTAATGAGGCCCTCCTCTAGGACAATGACATATTCATTATGATATCTAGGAGGCTACATTTTCTTCTTGGGGTAAAACTCCCCAAGGTAAAACAGTACCGGCGGGCAATGACCACAATTCTATAAGCAGGTGAATGAATGCAGCTCATCATTACCTCTCTGTAGCCCGCTCGTTATTCTCCTCTGACTCTAAATCAATCTCCACATCAGATCCGTCCCTGGAAACAGGTCTAAATAGAGAACGGGTCAGCAAGCCCCTGCAGCCTAGCAGAGATGGATGGGAGCTGCTGAAAATGTGGAGCCCGGGATAAAAGATAATAAAGCAGAAGCCATTGCTAATAATATACTGCTTCTGCCTGCCTCTGCCGCTACTTTATTTGCTTGATTTCTTCTGTGATCTATTAACCGGTTAACCTGTGTTAGCCTGGTCTTCATGCTCTGCTGCTGCTGCCTCTCCAGGATGCTAGTCACACAGAGCAGAGCGCCGATAACATTTATCCTCATTCACTGTACTAGTATTGTAACACAGGGGATGAGCAGGTGTATTAATGTGGGTGTGGAAATCGATGTTTAATTCCAGAATTCTGTAATGTATGTAGCGGGTACATACCAGTTCCCACTAGGCAAGTGAGGCACGTGGCTGGGGACGGCACACCTGGCTGATAAGGGCCAGATAATTCTTTTTTTTTTTTTTTTGTCATTACAGATTTTTTATATATATTATTTAGCAAATGATGGGGGTAAGACAATGGGCAGCAAATTCTGGTCCATGAGTTGGAAGTAAAGTGAGGTTGGGGCTGCTTTGGTGGTCTCGAGGCATACGGACTGGCACCCAAATTGAAGGGGGAAATGGCGTAATGGGGGGGGGGGGGGGAGCGACGGCCAACAATGTGCCTAGGGGGACCTGACCCCTAAATTCAGCCCTGCTACATAATACACTACAGCTGGCAGCAGCAGCGCTGCATCAGGTGGCAACAGAGGATGAAGGGTCAAGGAGGATGCAGGGGTGCCGGTTCTCCCCCTGCAGTGCTTATGCGCTGCACACTCGGCACACACCTACAGTAGTTACGGCCCTGCTCAAACAGCATATTTAGCAAAAGTATTTGTACTAAAATAATGTGAAAAAGGGTGTATTTACACCCTTTTCACATTATTTTAGGATCACCTAAATGTACTAAAGGGCAGTTGCATTAGCAAAATTCTCCTCTAAGCCCTTATATTCAACCTTTCATAATTTACTTGTGATGGGTAAGACGTTCTGGCTGAATTTATAAAAAAGAAAAAGAAAAAAAATTAAATATCGGAGTATGCCCCACACCAAATCAACACAGGTTTCAGACTGACCTTTTCAGATTGTAATGAAATTTGGTATAATAAATGCTGCCATGGGTATAAAGATAACCCCCAAATCTGAGGCTGATATGTACGCTGATTTTGAAATGATATGATATGATGAGCTAGAGAGTTGGGCAAGTTCTCGTTTTAAACCTCTTTTTATGGGCTTTTATATGAAGTACAACACAGTAAGTAGTACATTTCAGTAAAAATGACATATTAATAAAAATATTTTTTTTTTAGATTTTCTCAAAATCCAAAAATGGAAAAAAAAAAACAAAAAAAAAAAAACACAAAAGTGATTCACACTATTGTTTATAAATCCCCAAAGTTTTATGTGGGGATCATGATGTGACCATCTGCTACAAGAGGTTTCTCTTCACTGTTTGTTAATATAATGAAAATGAGAACTATCGTATCTAGGCCTGTTCATTACTTTTAATTTATCTCTTTGATATATATTATGTACAATGACACAGTATGTTAATACTAAAATATTTAATACTTTTGTGATCATTTTAAGAAAGCTTACTACAGACCATTATTACCATTTGGTGTTGCTGCTCTGGATGGATGGTGCTACTTGATGGGTTTGAACTGGCTGAAGGCTTCATTTGTATTCATTTCCATTTCAGATTTTGATTTTGTTGAGAACTACTGCTTTGTAATGCAGGATGAGGCCCAGAGCTATCATTGGACCAGTGCTCAAGCTACAGTTCTCCCAGGCACCGATCTGTGGCTGCAGCAAATGTTAGCTTAGAGGGGGATTTGTGGAGCGGTCGTCGTGGGAAGGGGCTAGCGAGCAGTCCATGCACAGTCACGGTTTCAGGATATTGTGTTCGATAAATAGCCTGATGGCTGCGGGGAGAGAATTCACAGGTACAGAGCTTTCTTACAAGCTCTGTGTCTGCATGCAATATTATATCCATCCCTGCAATGTATTCAAATATAATGTGGAATTTTATAACACATCCCAATGGCACCTGTGATGCAGATTGTGATAAATATGCCCCTGAGTGCAAAAATTAGCTGTGGGACCTACTCCACTGCACTCTGCATGAGGGAAGGGAATACACCCACTGGGAGATCTGTAGAAACTGGGTGGTGAATCAACTAAATGAATTAGTGCCACTGGGTGGGTTGGTAGAGTCTGTTGAGTTTGCAGCAACTGGGGGCAGGGGTTAGTCTTCAATGGGGAACTATAGACACGAGGTGGGGGATAATGCCTCTGGGGAAAGTTACCACTGGGGTGGTGGGGGTAAAGTCCACTAGGGGGATCAGTTGCCTCTGGGGGGATGGAGGGTAATATTACAATTTACAATGGGGACCTATTGATACTGGGGGGTGCTGGACACCCAGAGGATTATTTTATAATTATGGGGTATTTTTAAGTTAATTAAAAAAAAAACAATCATTTCTCTAACGTCCTAGTGGATGCTGGGGACTCCGTCAGGACCATGGGGAATAGCGGCTCCGCAGGAGACAGGGCACAAAAGTAAAAGCTTTAGGATCAGGTGGTGTGCACTGGCTCCTCCCCCTATGACCCTCCTCCAAGCCTCAGTTAGATTTTTGTGCCCGGCCGAGAAGGGTGCAATCTAGGTGGCTCTCCTAAAGAGCTGCTTAGAGTAAAAGTTTTGTTAGGTTTTTTATTTTCAGTGAGTCCTGCTGGCAACAGGCTCACTGCATCGAGGGACTTAGGGGAGAGAAGTGAACTCACCTGCGTGCAGGATGGATTGGCTTCTTAGGCTACTGGACACCATTAGCTCCAGAGGGAGTCGGAACACAGGTCTCACCCTGGGGTTCGTCCCGGAGCCACGCCGCCGACCCCCTTGCAGATGCCGAAAAATGAAGAGGTCCAGAAACCGGCGGCAGAAGACTTTTCAGTCTTCATAAGGTAGCGCACAGCACTGCAGCTGTGCGCCATTGTTGTCAGCACACTTCATAACAGCGGTCACTGAGGGTGCAGGGTGCTGGGGGGGGCACCCTGGGCAGCAATGATAGTACCTTATTCTGGCTAAAAATACATCACATATAGCCCCTGGGGGCTATATGGATGTATTTAACCCCTGCCAGGTCTCAGAAAAACAGGAGAAGAAGCCCGCCGAAAAGGGGGCGGGGCCTATTCTCCTCAGCACACAGCGCCATTTTCCCTCACAGAAATGCTGGTGGGAAGGCTCCCAGGCTCTCCCCTGCACTGCACTACAGAAACAGGGTTAAAACAGAGAGGGGGGGCACTGATTTGGCGATATGACTACATATATTAAAATGCTATAAGGGAAAAGCACTTATATAAAGGTTGTCCCTGTATAATTATAGCGTTTTTGGTGTGTGCTGGCAAACTCTCCCTCTGTCTCCCCAAAGGGCTAGTGGGTCCTGTCCTCTATCAGAGCATTCCCTGTGTGTGTGCTGTGTGTCGGTACGTGTGTGTCGACATGTATGAGGACGATGTTGGGAGGCGGAGCAAATTGCCTGTAATGGTGATGTCACTCTCTAGGGAGTCGACACCGGAATAGATGGCTTATTTAAGGAATTACGTGATAATGTCAACACGCTGCAAGTCGGTTGACGACATGAGACGGCCGGCAAACATATTAGTATCTGTCCAGGCGTCTAAAACACCGTCAGGGACGTTATAATGCCCATTTTTACCTCAGTCGGTCGACACAGACACAGACACGGACACTGACTCCAGTGTCGACGGTGAAGAAACAAACGTATTTTCCTTTAGGGTCACACGTTACTTGTTAAGGGCAATGAAGGAGGTGTTACATATTTCTGATACTACAAGTACCACAAAAAAGGGTATTATGTGGGGTGTGGAAAAACTACCTATAGTTTTTCCTGAATCAGATAAATTAAATGAAGTGTGTGATGAGGCGTGGGGTTCCCCCGATAGAAAATTATTGGCGGTATACCCTTTCCCGCCAGAAGTTAGGGCGCGTTGGGAAACACCCCTTAGGGTGGATAAGGCGCTCACACGCTTATCAAAACAAGTGGCGGTACCGTCTCCAGATACGGCCGCCCTCAAGGAGCCAGCTGATAGGAGGCTGGAAAATATCCTAAAAAGTATATACACACATACTGGTGTTATACTGCGACCAGCGATCGCCTCAGCCTGGATGTGCAGCGCGGGGGTGGCTTGGTCGGATTCCCTGACTGAAAATATTGATACCCTTGACAGGGACAGTATTTTATTTACTATAGAGCATTTAAAGAATGCATTTCTATATATGCGAGATGCACAGAGGGATATTTGCACTCTGGCATCAAGAGTAAGTGCGATGTCCATATCTGCCAAAAGATGTTTATGGACACGACAGTGGTCAGGTGATGCAGATTCCAAACGGCACAAAGATGTATTGCCGTATAAAGGGGAGGAGTTATTTGGGGTCGGTCCATCGGACCTGGTGGCCACGGCAACTGCTGGGAAATCCACCGTTTTTACCCTAAGTCACATCTAATGCAGAAAAAGACACCGTCTTTTCAGCCTCAGTCCTTTCGTCCCCATAAGCATATCTTCCCAGGGATAGAGGAAAGGGAAGAAGACTGCAGCAGGCAGCCCATTCCCAGGAACAGAAGCCTTCCACCGCTTCTGCCAAGTTCTCAGCATGACGCTGGAGCCGTACAGGACCCCTGGATCCTACAAGTAGTATCCCAGGGGTACAGATTGGAAAGTCGAGACGTTTCCCCTCGCAGGTTCCTGAAGTCTGCTTTACCAACGTCTCCCTCCGACAGGGAGCCAGTATTGGAAACAATTCACAAGCTGTATTCCCAGCAGGTGATAATCAAAGTACCCCTCCTACAACAAGGAAAGGGGTATTATTCCACACTATATTGTGGTACTGAAACCAGAAGGCTCGGTGAGACCTATTCTAAATCTGAAATATTTGAACACTTACAAAGGTTCAAATCAAGATGGAGTCACTCAGAGCAGTGATAGCGAACCAGGAAGAAGGGGACTATATGGTGTCCCGGGACATCAGGGATGCTTACCTCCATGTCCCAATTTGCCCTTCTCACCAAGGGTATCTCAGGTTCGTGGTACAGAACTGTCACTATCAGTTTCAGACGCTGCCGTTTGGATTGTCCACGGCACTCCGGGTCTTTACCAAGGTAATGCCCGAAATGATGATTCTTCTTCGAAGAAAATGGACGACCTCCTGATAAGAGCAAGGTCCAGAGAACAGTTGGAGGTCGGAGTAGCACTATCTCAAGTAGTTCTACGACAGCACGGGTGGATTCTAAATATTCCAAAACCGCAGTTGTTTCCGACGACACGTCTGCTGTTCCTAGGGATGATTCTGGACACAGTCCAGAAAAAGGTGTTTCTCCCGGAGGAGAAAGCCAGGGAGTTATCCGAGCTAGTCAGGAACCTCCTAAAACCAGGAAAAGTGTCAGTGCATCATTGCACAAGAGTCCTGGGAAAAATGGTGGCTTATTACGAAGCGATTCCATTCGGCAGATTCCACGCAAGAACTTTTCAGTGGGATCTGCTGGACAAATGGTCCGGATCGCATCTTCAGATGCATCAGCGAATAACCCTATCTCCAAGGACAAGGGTGTCTCTCCTGTGGTGGTTACAGAGTGCTCATCTTCTAGAGGGCCGCAGATTCGGCATTCAGGATTGGATGCTGGTGACCACGGAGGCCAGCCTGAGAGGCTGGGGAGCAGTCACACAGGGAAAAAAATTTTTTTTTTCCAGGGAGTGTGATCAAGTCTGGAGACTTTTCTCCACATAAATATACTGGAGCTAAGGGCAATTTATAATGCTCTAAGCTTAGCAAGACCTCTGCTTCAAGGTCAGCCGGTATTGATCCAGTGGGACAACATCACGGCAGTCGCCCACGTAAACAGACAGGGCGGCACAAGAAGCAGGAGGGCAATGGCAAAAACTGCAAGGATTTTTCGCTGGGCGGAAAATCATGTGATAGCACTGTCAGCAGTGTTCATTCCGGGAGTGGACAACTGGGAAGCAGACTTCCTCAGCAGGCACGACCTCCACCCGGGAGAGTGGGGACTTCATCGGGAAGTTTTCCACATGATTGTGAACCGTTGGGAAAGACCAAAGGTGTACATGATGGCGTCCCGCCTGAACAAAAACCTGGACAGGTATTGCGCCAGATCAAGAGACTTTCAGGCAATAGCTGTGGACGTTCTGGTAACACCTTGGGCGTACCAGTCGGTGTATGTGTTTCCTCCTCTGCTTCTCATACCCAAGGTATTGAGAATTATAAGACGTAGAGGAGTAAGAACTATACTCGTGGCTCCGAATTGGCCAAGAAGGACTTGGTACCCGGAACTTCAAGAGATACTCACAGAGGACTCATGACCTCTGCCGCTAAGAAGGGACTTGCTTCAGCACGTACCATGTCTGTTCCAAGACTTACCGCGGCTGCGTTTGACGGCATGGCGGTTGAACGCCGGATCCTAAGGGAAAAAGGCATTCCGGAAGAGGTCATTCCTACCCTGGTCAAAGCCAGGAAGGACGTGACCGCACAACATTATCACCACATGTGGCGAAAATATGTTGCGTGGTGTGAGGCCAGGAAGGCTCCACGAAGAAATTTCAACTCGGTCGATTCCTGCATTTCCTGCAAACAGGAGTGTCTATGGGCCTCAGATTGGGGTCCATTAAGGTTCAAATTTCGGCCCTGTCGATTTTCTTCCAGAAAGAATTGGCTTCAGTTCCTGAAGTCCAGAAGTTTGTCAAGGGAGTACTGCATATACAACCCCCTTTTGTGCCTCCAGTGGCACTGTGGGATCTCAACGTAGTGCTGGGATTCCTCAAATCACATTGGTTTAAACCGCTCAAATCTGTGGATTTAAAATATCTCACATGGAAAGTGACCATGATGTTGGCCCTGGCCTCGGCCAGGCGAGTGTCAGAATTGGCGGCTTTGTCTCACAAAAGCCCATATCTGATTGTCCATTCGGACAGGGCAGAGCTGCGGACTCGTCCCCAGTTTCTCCCTAAGGTGGTGTCAGCGTTTCACCTGAACCAGCTTATTGTGGTACCTGCGGCTACTAGGGACTTGGAGGACTCCAAGTTGCTAGATGTTGTCAGGGCCCTGAAAATATCGGTTTCCAGGACGGCTGGAGTCAGGAAAACTGACTTGCTGTTATCCTGTATGCACCCAACAAACTGGGTGCTCTTGCTTCTAAGCAGACGATTGCTAGTTGGATGTGTAGTACAATTCAGCTTGCACATTCTGTGGCAGGCCTGCCACAGCCAAAATATGTAAATGCCCATTCCACAAGGAATGCCCGAGGGGTCTCGGCATTACAACTCTGCCGAGCAGCTACGTGGTCGGGGGGAGAACACGTTTGTAAAATTCTACAAATTTGATACCCTGGCTAAAGAGGACCTGGAGTTCTCTCATTCGGTGCTGCAGAGTCATCCGCACTCTCCCGCCCGTTTGGGAGCTTTGGTATAATCCCCATGGTCCTGACGGAGTCCCCAGCATCCACTAGGACGTTAGAGAAAATAAGATTTTACTTACCGATAAATCTATTTCTCGTAGTCCGTAGTGGATGCTGGGCGCCCATCCCAAGTGCGGATTGTCTGCAATACTTGTACATAGTTATTGGTACAAAAATCGGGTTATTATTGTTGTGAGCCATCTTTTCAGAGGCTCCGCTGTTATCATGCTGTTAACTGGGTTCAGATCACAGGTTGTACAGTGTGATTGGTGTGGCTGGTATGAGTCTTACCCGGGATTCAAAATCCTTCCTTATTGTGTACGCTCGTCCGGGCACAGTATCCTAACTGAGGCTTGGAGGAGGGTCATAGGGGGAGGAGCCAGTGCACACCACCTGATCCTAAAGCTTTTACTTTTGTGCCCTGTCTCCTGCGGAGCCGCTATTCCCCATGGTCCTGACGGAGTCCCCAGCATCCACTACGGACTACGAGAAATAGATTTATCGGTAAGTAAAATCTTATTTTTTGGGGGGTCACTTTTGGAAAACAGTCAATTATGTGGTTAAACTTGGACTAAAGGATGCATGGATGGATTTGATTAAACAACAAAAAAATTGTTTATATGCCTTGTACTCTCTTTTGGAGTAACGTTTATATACACACATACTGTATAATACATAAGTGACACAAATACATTTAAAATATGAATTGAGAGTAGTTATATCGTTATATTTGCAGAGTAGCGCTGTCACTTGCGCCATATGGCTAATACTGAAAGCTTACGCTGGAGTATATAAAAGTGCTAAACACACCTTGGGGTAAATTTACTAAGGTGAGAGATTTTTAGAACTGGTGATGTTGCCCATGGCAACCAATCAGATTCTACTTACCATTTATCTAGCTGCTTCTAGCAGATAATAGATATAATCTGATTGGTTGCTATGGGCAACATCACCAGTTCTAAAAATCTCCCACCTTAGTAAATTTACCCCCTTGTACATAAAGATCACTTCATACAATCGACTTGGTTTAAATTATAAGGTGTATTATTAGTAAATACTGTACATCTCACTGTAAAAAAGGTATTAGAAATCATCTGGTGCCCCATGGTAAATCAAAGCTGATCAATATATTATCACCGTCATGTTTCAGATTCATTCACACTTTCCCATCCTACACTATGTATATGTAAATTACCAAATTAGGGCCCGGGCAACCACACAGATTCCCTATTATCGGGAATCTGCTGCTGCGCAAGGTCCCTTCAGAGCATGTGCAGGACAGGCCTTGTGATGTTGCACGGAGTTCCCCTCTGCTTCTGCATGATTGACATGCAGCAGCATTGAAGGGGTGGGGTGGGGGCGGGGGAAGGCCTGCGTTCGTGGAAATGAGGGTGTGTCGCCCCTGTGTTTTTTGAGAAAGGAGAGCCAAGGGTCTGCTTGTCACCATGCAGACGTCCTGGCCTCGCAGCCCCACTTCCGGCCAGCTGCGCAAACTGAGGTTTATTCAGCTGGCCGCCTGCGTGGAACATCACAACCGACAGTCATGCACGATCTTGGATCCCAGCTGCAACTGCGGGGATTGCAGTTACACGCAGGAGGCATTTCTTCTACAGAGACGTCTGCTTCATGTTCCTCCTTCAAATTGGACAGAAACTCAAAGCTGCTTGCAAGTGGCATTGAATTTCCATCCATCTCTGAATCATCCCAATAGTGGCATGATTCTATGTGTGTTTGTGTGTATATATTCTTACATAGAGTCAGGTCACATATATAATGTTCTTGAAATGAGTCGTGTCACATGTAATGTGTCTGAGTAGAGCCATGTCCATTACATATAGGCCCTCATTCCGAGATGATCGTAGCTGTACTAAATTTAGCACAGCTACGATCAATCACACTGACATGCGGGGGGACGCCCAGCACAGGGCTAGTCCGCTCCGCATGTCAGAGCCGCCTCCCCCCCCCCTCCGCAGAAGTGCAAAGGCATCGCACAGCAACGATGCCTTTGCATTTCTGTGCTGGTCTGGAGCTACTTGTCGCTCCCCGGCCCGCAGCGGCTGCGTATGACATCACACAACCACTGTGGGCCGCTCCCCGCACGGTCCGGCCACGCCTGCGTTGGCCGGACCGCGCCCACAAAACGGCGGCCAAACGCCGCCGTTCCGCCCCCTCCCGCCCAGGACCACCTCTGCCTGTCAATCAGACAGAGGTGATCGCAGCCCAGCTACGGCCTTCGGCCGTCTGGCATGCGCCGGCGCATGTGCAGTGGGTACCCGTTCGCTCGGCTGCGATAAAAAAAGCATCTAGAGAACGGGTCAGAATGACCCCCAATGTGCGTGATATCGCATATGTAGATTGGGAATGTTTGTATATATCTGAATAATGGTGATAATATAATAATCTGATTTGTAAGCTTGCTGCTCTTTCTGATATCTTGTTTTTGTTTTCCTGTATCTCAGGCACTGGGTGAAACAAAGGACAGAGACTGTATAAGTTAATAACTACATGAAAGACTTTTCACAATAGGCTGCAAATGGTTTATTTATAAGGAAGAAACAATATATTGGCATCTTAGTGCTGTTTTGATGCCTATCATTTCCCATTCATAGGGAGATGAAATGCAATCATTTATTGATGTTGAATCTCACCCTCATTTGAGTGTAAAGGTAAATTGTGGGCGAGGTCCTCATATTTTACTAGCACAATTGGACAAGCAACAGAAGTACACAGTGGGGACTTGTGCTTGATAAATATTCATATAGCACTAATCTGTCCCTCTCTGGATGCCACATGCGGAGGAGCGTTAAAACTCTTGCACTTAGGCGGCATGTGGTCATTGTGGGGTGTCAGCTCAGCTGATATCTTGAACCTAGACTCAGGATGACTCCTTGGAAGCTGTGCTCTGATCTGAATTATTTAGTGCTCAATATTTAATTATTTAGCTTTTCTTATGGTAACTGGAAATAAATCTGAACGTGGTTGATTTTGTTTTGAGTCTTATAAATATCTAACAGATGACCAGCTGGCTGGGAGAGCAGTAAAGCATTTTCATTTTTGGGACCTGTCAATTTAACAGAAGGAAGGAAAAAACTTTTATAAAGAGGATTAAAGAAATAGGTACGGAAATTATTTTACTATAAACCATTAATCAGCTATTCTGAGGCTTCCCCCATTGGGTGTCCCATATACTGTGTAGTCACATGGCCATAGGCAGATTTAAGGGTGCAGGACATACTGTACCCCTGGGCCCCTTCTGTCAGCGGGTTCCCCGGCCAGAGCACAATGACATCACAAGCTCTCGCTCTTGTGCAACAGCAGAACCAGGAAGCCAGAATGTCAGTAGTACAGTATGCAGTACAGACAGGGACACAGGAGTACAGTATCAGGTTTCCTGAGATACCGATGGAGCTTCCTGACCAGAGGAGAGACAGAGGTTACACAGGATCTAGACTGGGTGTCTGAGTCCTGTGTAACCTGTTATCTAATGCATTTTGGTATTGAGCAGGACACATACACAGAAAGTCCCCCTGAGTCCTGTCACAGGTGGTCATTCTGAGTTGTTCGCTCGAAGCCGATTTTCGCAGTGCAGCGATCAAGTGAAAAAATGGCAAAAATGCGCATGGTACGCATAAGTACTTTCACACAAAACCTTGTAGATTTACACAAGCTCGAGCAGCGTTTTTTCATCGCTCGAGTGATCGTAGTGTGATTGACAGGAAGTGGGTGTTTCTGGGCGGAAACTGGACGTTTTCAGGGAGTGTGCTAAAAAACGCAGGCGTGCCAGGTAAAAACGCAGGAATGGCTGGAGAAATGGGAGAGTGGCTGGCTGAACGTAGGGCGTGTTTGTGACGTCGGAACTAAACGGACTGAGGTGATCGCAGTCTAGGAGTAGGTCTGGAGCTACTCAGAAACTGCAGCAAATTATTTAGTAGCAGTTCTGCTAATCTTTCGTTCGCTATTCTGCTAAGCTAAGATACACTCCCAGAGGGCGGCGGCCTAGCGTGTGCAATGCTGCTAAAAGCAGCTAGCGAGCTAACAACTCGGAATGAGGGCCACAGTGTGTAAGCATTACAGAAGCTGCTGTCTTTGTTCCACTACAGAAAAACTTTATAAAATAGTTGTGTCAGCGTTATTAAACTATTCTTAAATCTAATATACACCATTGGTTTAAATTTAATAAACACAATCCATACCTCCCAACATTATCCATTCCAGAAGGGATAAAATGCTCTCTACCTGGACTTTCCTCTTAATTCATGATTGCGATCACATGTGCTGAAATACCTTTCTTATCAATTAAATAGTTCAACACAGATGACGCCAATCATATATGAAGAGGGAAGTCCAGCAGGTAGAGAGCATTTTGTCCCTCCTTGAATGGGTCATGTTGGGAGGTATGCACAGTCTAATATACACCCCCCCTTCCCCCGGGCACCCCTGTTTTAAGTGCTTCCACCACCCCCCCACCGCCCCACGACCCCCAAGGCTTGATCTGGCCCTGCACATGGCCAGTACATCTTTTCATGTATTCTTCAGTCTGTAGTGCCTGGACAGTTTTGAATGCCATTAGTTCTGAAGGCAGAGGTTAAGAGAAAATGATGCTCTGCCTTTAAACCCATTAATGTTCAAAATTATCCTAAAATAGGGATAAACCCTCAAAAATAGGGTGGTCCGAAGGGTATACGTTCAGTATAAGTTAGGTGCCACCTGGAGGTTATGGTTGGGCTGCAGGGGTGGGTGGGGGGTGGGTAAGGGTTAGGCTGTGGGGAGGGGAGGTTAGGGATATGCACCACCGGGTGGGGGAGGGGTCATTGTAAAGGCACTAATGGGGAGGGTTAGGGTTAGGCTGCGGAAAGCAGGGGGTAGGTTTAGGCATTAAGGGGGGAGTTACGATTAGGCACTAAGGGGGAGGTTATGGTTAGACTGCAGTAAGGGAGGGCGGAATTAGAATACTTACCTCGCCGCTGTCGGGATCATGACCATCGAGATGCCGGTGTCGGTTTTGTGACCGCCGACATCCCGTCCGCCTGTCACGCATACCGATCCTGTCTTAAGGGAGGAAGATTTTCATAGTAGTTAAGACTTTCATAAGACTTTCATTACTTCAACAAATAAAGGGCCAGATGTATTAACCTGGAGAAGGCATAAGGAAGTGATAAACCAGTGATATGTACAAGGTGATAAAGGCACCAGCCAATCAGCACAAATATGTAAATTACCAGTTAGGATCTGATTGGCTGGTGCATTATCACCTTGCACATAACACTGGTTTATCACTTCCTTATGCCTTCTCCAGGTTAATACATCTGCCCCACAGAGTAGAAAGCAATCCTATGGATTGTGCTTTACCAATTTACAGTAAGTAGTAAATATACATTAACAGTTACAATCAGTAGTTAAATAAAATATATAGTAGCTACAAATAATACTTAAGAATAAAGTAACCATAAGTTGCTTAGAGCTACGTTTGTAGTAGATCTTCAGAACATTGAAGATGTTTGTGACTGGAGCTAAGGCCACACTAAGGGCCTAATTTAGAGCTGTACACTATGCTGATGTTTTTACAATTGAGCAAATATCGACAGACTGCGCACATGCAACGATCGCACTGTGCATGAGGATTCAGTCATATAAGTGATTGACAGGAAGTGACCATTTGGGTCTGGTTACATGGTGTTAGCGGGGAGTGGTTGTAAAAACGCAGGTGTGCCATAGCTGTATACAGGGTGTGTATGTGATGTCAGCTGCGAGCTCCTGCATACAAAACATGGCGTCTGCATGACTACTCCCTCGTCTAGTCTGCGTAGCCATATACCTACTGAAGCAGTTGATGTTTAACGTTCTTGTGTATAGGCTGCGCATGTGTGCACAAATTGCAAATGAGTTGCGTTTGCTCCGGTGGGCGGCAGCTTCACTTGCTAACATTAGCAGTTATCTAGCATAGAAAATCGCAATAACAATTACATTAGCGTAACCTTTGAATTAGCCCTTAAATCCATATTTTAGGGTTTGATTGATTTATGAAATCTGGGCCTGATTCAGAGTTGTATAGAATGCCGATGTCTTCACAATTGGCCAATGTTTCTCTCCTGCGCGTGCGTGAATATCCTTGAAAGCCCTTACTGCACATACTGCATAAAGTGGGTGTTTGACGTTGTACACAGTCCATCTCATGCTTGTACTCATGGGGAATGCTTATACTAGCACTGGCATATTTTGAACTTGGTACTGGATCGTAGTTGTGGTGACATTAGCATACAAATCTGAATCAGGCCCTCGGATGCAAAAGACTGTTGAGTAACCGCCCCCCCCTCCCCCCCACACACACACACACACACATACACAAACATACATACATACACAGTAGATCTATAGATTGTAAGCTTGCGAGCAGGCCCGAATGGCAGCTCCTGATTGGCTGCCGGTCCGTGAGCTCCGATTGGCTCACGGCCAGCTCTGTATTAAGAATATGGCCGCGGACCACGGTTCTGCCTCTCCCTCCGTGGTTGCATACCGATGCGCAAGCAGGCAGCTGACCTGCGTCCCTGAACCTGACTACAAGTACCCAGGCACCATCTCAGTCCGGGCCTGGGCCTGGAGTACACATCATCCCCCCTTGATGGTGGGCCTGCTAGGGAGCAGGAGGAAGTATCCCCTGAATGTATCTATGGGAGATCTACAGCAGATATCGGAGACTGTGATAGAACGGTGTATTTTAATTCATCCATGCGATCATTAATTTCTTTTTGCCGCAAATAGCAGCGATAAGTTATAATTATCTGGTATAGAAACCGATACTTAATAAATATAGCCCAAAATGCATCCTCACCTATGGCTTACATAAATCATGAGGATAAGGGGATACCAGAACTGTTTTGTTACAGCAACATACTGTATAATAATGTCTTAAATATATTTGCCTGCAGTAATTCTGTGCAAACACTAGATGGTAATAGTATATCACATGCAATCATTTTCCTTCTACAGCCTTAGTTTATTATATATAGTTTACGTTTTTTGGTAAGCCTTGGGTTACCAGATCAGCTGTGTAGATGTGTGGAATCAGGATACTGTACATTATACAAATACTGCATCATTACACAGGCAGGCACATTTGAATTTTGCTAACCCAACTCCTTTTTCCCTTTGTGATAATATTTTTCTTTTGAGTTTACATATTTTAGCATAACAATAACATAACAATAACCTTGGCTGAAATAGTTACCTGATATAAAAAGGGGTTTAATAGCAGTTAAGCTGGGTACACACTGGAGCGACATCAGAACGAATCCCCATCAGCCCGGATTGCCTGTACACATACACACTGGGTGTTATAATCCTGAGCATATTACTCATGTTTTACTAGTTATTCTTATGATTTACCTTTGCCTCAGTTTGTGGAACTACAGGTTACAGCTAGCTCCTGCATAGTTGTCTCCCAGTGCCTCAGCTCCTGCATTCAGCAACTGACTCCACAGGTGTCTGCATTCTGTAATTACAACTAGTTACCGGAAACCTACTATTCAGCTTGTCAGCCTGCTCAGTCTGCACTGCAGCTGTATGATATATCAATTACTATATCTGGTGCTCACAGCTGATTGGTCCAGCCTGTTCTTTTAAGCCTCTCAATCCCAAGATGCCTTGCCAGTTATAGCTACTCCATATGGTGTTCTGCTCCCTGGTTCCTCTCTTGTCTCAGTTCATCTGTCCAGTGGGATTTGCCTTGTTCCTGCATTGAATTCCAGCTTCACCATCTTGCTGAAAACTTAGTCTGCCGACTACCGTTACCCTGTCTCCAAGTGTCTGCACCCCAGTCCGTCCGTGTACCGCTACCTCCTGTGTCTCGCCTAGAGTTCCTGCTGTTGTTCCATCTCCACGGCCCCAGTGTACCATCTGGCCGTGAGCACCATTCCACCTTCTCCAGATCCTATTTGTTCCTGCGTACCCGTGCAGTTTGTCATATACATCTGGACTATCATACAACACCTCTGCCATAACTCTAGTCCAGTTCCGGTATCAAGTGACCAGACAGGGGGCTGCGACCTGCATGTCGGGAGCCGTAAAGCCCATATTCCCTTGTGGGGTTCCCTGGTGAAAACCTCCCAGCATGTTAGACTCCGCGCCTCTGTTCTGGGTAACGTCAACCACTTGGTACCTGATCAGAAATTCCGGATTCTGCACCAGTTCCTGACATTATAACTGGCCTACCACTTCCTGGGCATGGACCTGTCACAGCAAAATCCGGCTCAAATCTTGGCTGGTAAAATACAAAATTTGGGCCTAGGTTCATTGGTCCATTCCAGCTTAATAGACAGATTAATCCAGTAGCCTTTCGACTCTTTTTACCAAAATCACTTAAGATCAATAATACTTTTCACTGTTTCTTGTTGAAACCAGCATTTGTGTCCCAGAGATTTAGAAGCTCTCCTTCCAGAAGGCCTGCTGCTGTGTTGGTTCAAGGTCACCTGGAGTTTGTTGTGGAAAAGATTATGGATTCCAAGTTCAGGAGGGGTCAAGTTAATTTCCTCGCACATTGGAAGGGTTACGGTCTGGAAGAGAGAACCTAGGTACCAGAGACGTTTCTTCATGCACCCAGACTTAAGTCTTTCTTCCATGAATTTCCGGATAAGCCTGGTTCTAGGGGTTCTTAACCCCTCTTCAAGCAGTGGTGTGGGGGGGGGGGGGGGGTACTGTTATGAAGGATGGATGGAACAATCATGTTCCATCCTTCATTAGCATACTACAGGATGCTAGCGATATTGTCAGGTTTGATGTGCAGCAGTTTTGATGTGCAACTGATGGCATGTACATATTGGGCATACACACTGCCCGATTTGCTCTGAATTGAGCAATATGTTGTCTGATCTTGTGGATTGGAACGACATATCGCTAAATGTGTACCCAGCTTTAATTAATTCAGCTTATGTTATTGCTGTTGTATAATAAGAGGGACAGTCATAGATGGACTGTCACACTGTGAAATGCATGGCTCCAAGAAGAATATATGGCCCTAGTAGAGCAGCTTTTTGTTGTCCCATCCATAGATACTTAGGAAAACACTAGTGAACCATCATGCTGTGATATGGCTATGCTAGGTTTAGGTGTGGATAAGGCATTTTTGTGTGTGCCCAGTAAGTGAGGGACACTAGGTCGCTCATAACTTCCCCCCCAAAATAAAACCCTACACCCACTCCCCACCACTCTGCAATGCAAATGCTGGTGATGAAAGGCAGGCTCAGGCTCAGTTCTTTGTCATCAACTCCCCCTTACCTCTCAGCTCCCCTCCCCTCTTAGTCCTTTCTCCCCTCCCAATTCCCCTTCCCTCTGTAGACATTAAGTCAGGTTGACAGGTATATATTGTACACATGCTCTCAACTAATTCCCTGATATCATGCAGCATGGGTATTTCAGGTGTCGGCGTACAAATAGCCAAACGCTAAGTAGTTTACTTAAAGATATATTCCTTTTCTAGGAAAGGTTATTGAGAAAGTGGTTGCAAATCAACTGGAAACCCGCCTGACAACCCATGATATCTATGATTCATTCCAATCAGGATTCAGGAGAAGACATAGCACTGAAACAGCCCTTGTCAGAGCCGGCCCTAACCAATATGATGCCCTAGGCAAGATTTTGGCTGGTGCCCCCTAGCACCATCACTGGTTCCGCCTCTGACCTTTCACCTCTTTCCCAGCACCATCACCCCTCACCCATAGCAGTCCTTATTTTGGTGTTTGTGTTTTTGCTGGCAAGGGGCATGGCCACACAATAGTAACCCCAATTCCAATTACGCCACACAGTACTGCAACTTTATTCACATTTGATCATGCGATAGTGTCCATAATTCATATTACATCCCACAGTAGTATCACTTTACCTTATAAACGTTACTCCTCACAGTAGAGCCCCTTATTCACATTATATCACACTGAATTGCTCCTTATTCACATTACACCACACCCTATTGCTCTTTATTCACATTAGACGACACAGTAATGCCCTTTCTACACGCAATGCCACATAGTAGAGCACCTTATACACATAATGCCACACATTAGTAATGTATTTATACACATAATTCCACACAGTAAAGCCCCTTACACATATGAGACACCTTATTAATGTCCTTATAAACATAATGTGCCTTACACATTATGACAACCTTTATTAATGCCCTTTTACATATAATGTCCCTTACACATATGCCGCACATTATTAATGCCCTTATACACATAATGACACACATAGTGCCCCCTACAGATTTGCTGCATATTATTAATGCCCCTTTACACATAATGACACACATACAGTAGTACCCTGTTACACATATGCCACACATTATTAATGCCCTTATACCCATAATGACACACATAGTGCCCCTTACACATATGTTGCACATTATTAATGCATTTTTACATGACACACATAATGCTCCTTACACATATTCTGAACACTACTGTACAACCAACCCACTCACATGCACACAGCACTCACACTGCTACTAACACTGTGACCTCTGCCTCTGCTTGGATACAGATGTTTCCTCATAAATCTTGACTCAATGCTAACGTCGGGCACCTTTTTTTTTAATGAAAATGCATCCATTACTATGTGGCTAGGATGCACAGGCAGCTTCTGCTGATTAAAATGATATGCAGCATGCCTATATACTGTGTGAGACTGTGGCTGGAATGCTACACACAGAATATAGGCATGCTGCATATCATTTTAATCAGCAGAAGCTGCTGATGCCCCTAGGCATATCAAATGCCCTAGGCAATTGCCTAGTTTGCCTATGCCTATGGCCGGCTCTGGCCCTTGTGTGTGTGTTAAATGATCTTCTGACGGCAAGAGTCAGAGGCGACTATTCAATATTAATCCTTCTGGATCTCTCTGCAGCATTTGATACCGTGGACCATGGGCTTCTGAATGAGCGTCTGATACATTTTTGTGGACTGGATGGAACAGTTCTAAATTGGTTCAAATAATTTCTCACAGGTAGGTCACAGAGAGTATCGTCTGGATTATACTCATCACCACCAGTGCCATTGCCATGTGGTGTCCCACAAGGTTCTATACTATCCCCCATGCTTTTTGCAGCATACATGCTCCCGCTGGGTGAAATAATCAGGCGCCATGGGCTAGTCTACCACTGCTATGCAGAGGATACACAACTGTACTTGTCCTTTGCTCCAGGCACTGATAACCCAATAGCAACCCTAAATGGTTGTCTAGCTGAACTCCAGGAGTGGATGAGTGCTAGTTGGCTGCGACTGAATCCGGATAAAACAGAGGTCCTTATGATAGGACCGTAACATCAAAGGACAAGACTGCAGCATAGCCAACCAACTGGACTTACACTCGGGGATTCGGAATTACAAACCACTGATCGTGTGCGGAATCTTGGCGTTGTCCTGGATGGTGGCTTGACACTTAAACATCAGATATCAGCAACAATCAAATCCTCATTCTTTCACCTGAGGAACATAGCCAGAATCAAGCACTTAATTCCCTCAGATGATCTGCCAAAAGTCATCCATGCATTTGTATCATCTCGATTAGACTACTGTAATGCCCTCTACCTTGGTCTCCCAGCAAAAGAATTGCACCGCTTACAGCTGGTGCAAAACACAGCTGCCAGGCTGTTAACCAACCAGCCCCGTTCTAGCCGCATAACACCCATACTCTACTCCCTTCACTGGCTGCCTGTAAGATGGCGAATCATCTTCAAGATTGGCTTACTGAGTTTCAAAGCACTACATGACCAGGGCCCAAGGTACCTGAAGCAGCTACTGACCCCATACTTCCCCACTCGATTACTGCGATCTGTAGATGAAGGACTTTTAGCAGTTCCTAGAATCTCCCGTAATTCATCTGGGGGTCGAGCTATTAGTCATGCGGCTCCGACTCTATGGAACTCACTTCCCCGC